>NC_057865.1:31375934-31498434 GCF_019393635.1 Dromiciops gliroides | reverse complement strand
TTCAGTTGTGTCCGACTCTTTGTGACCCCAATTGGGGTTTTCTTGGCAAAGGTACTGGAGGGGTTTGTCATTTCCTTCTTCAATAAGAATGTTAGACTTCCTTTTTTTTCTTCTCTCTCTCTCTCTCTCTCTCTCTCTCTCTCTCTCTCTCTCTCTCTCTCTCTCTCTCTCTCTCTTTTAGCGCAGGGAAATGAGGGTTAAGTGACTTGCCCAAGGTCACACAGCTAGTGTCATGTGTCTGAGGCCGAATTTAAACTCAGGTCCTCCTGAATCCAGAGCTGGTGTTTTATCCACTGTGCCACCTAGCTGCCCCAAGAATGTTAGACTTTCAAAAAACAACCTATACTGATGATCATTTTAACTAACTATGCTTGAAGCATTTCCTCGTTTTTAGCTATAATCACTAATATTAGAAACATACCCCAAGAGAAAGTCAGAGCCCTATCAAAAACTTTTTAATGTTTTAACTCAAATCAATAGAATGATCTCCATTCCAAGCACTATGCTAGGCATTAGGGATATAAGAACAAAAGGAATTAGTTCCTATTTCCAATCTAATGGGAGCATACAGCACGTACCCAAGTGAGCAAAGACAACATATCACTTAACTGATTTTAAGAGGTAGAGGTAACTAACAATATAAGTGATGAGGAAAGGGTTGATGTATGTGGCATTTAGACTGAGCTTTGAAGGAAGATAGAGTTTCTAACAGGGAGAGTTAAGCAAAAAGTCTAATTAAGAAGCTAGGTGGCATAGTGTGTAGAGTGCTGGGTCTAGAATCTGGAAGACTCAGTTTGTTATGTGCAAATAAGGCCTCAGACACTTGATACCTACTAGCTGTGTGACCCTGAGAAAGTCACAAAACACAAACTGCCTCATTTTCCTCATCTGTAACATGAGCTGGAGAAGGAAATGGTAAACCACTGTAGTATCTTTTCCAGGAAAAGCCCAAATGGGGTCATGAAGTTGGACACAACAGAAAAACTATTCCAAATATGAAAGCCACCCATGCAGACCCAGAAGCATATTTCAAATGGAAAGATAAAACTAATTATAATACTGTATATACTTTTTGTTTGTTTTTAGTTTAGTTTAGTTTTGTTTTTGTGGGGTAATGAGGGTTAGTGACTTTCCCAGGGTCACACAACTAGTAAGTGTCAAGTGTATGAGGCAGATTTGAACTCAGGTCTTCCTGAATCCAGGGCCGGTGCTTCACTGCACCACCTAACTGCCCCCTAAAACTAATTATAATAGAAGTGACTCTGTACTCAGCATAGTGCCAGGCACATACTGGGAACTTAATAAATGCTTGTTGATGTGACTTAACTCTAGTGTTTTAATATGTTCATTACTTTATTGTGTTTTTAAGAGTGTTTTGGAAATAACCAAGGTTGAGACCACTAACTAATTACAAGTCATTATTATTAAAAGCATTTTACCTAGAAAATCACATGATCATGTCATCCTATAATAACTCAATTATAGAGTAGAATGATTATTCTACTAGTGGGATGAATATTTTAGCATTCTTTCATATTTTCTTCCCAACAATGGAGTAGTACAATTTTTTGTGTATTTAAATCAATGAGATTTCTTTTCCATCCTTCCTATCTCCCTACTCCCACTAGGTGGGAATACAGAGGGGAGGGGGGGCAGTATAGAATTCCTACATTGGCCAAATATAAAAATATATGTCTCATTCTGCCTATTTAGTACATCACCTCTCTGTCAGGAAGTAAGTAGCATTATTTCTCATTGGACCTTCCAACATTGTTTCTATTTACAAGGAATCCATTCAAATTTTAAAGAATACATGCCAACCCTCAATTGTTAAATGTCCAAAGGATAGGAACAGTCAGTTCTCAAGGGAAAAGAAACAAGATATCTGTAGCTGAAGGGAAAATGTTCTTCATCACTAATAATTAGGAAAATACCCATTAAAGCAACTCTGATATTCTATCTCATACTCAGCATTTTGGCAAAGTTGACAAAAAAAATGAAAATGATAACTATAGAAGGAGTATGGGAAAATAGGTAAATTACATAATTTCACAAAAAAGTAAACAGATACACATGAAATGACACCATGTCCCAATATCTCACCAGAAGTATAATGCCATATGATCTGCTCTGAAATGCTGCTAATAAGTTGAAATTAAGTGATTATCTTATATCATATCGGTAACCCTTGTTTCTGTCTAACCCATTTCCCTCTTCCATCAATTTCTCCCTTTCTGGAATAGAGTGTGCCATATTTTTACCAAACAGGAAGGAGAATCATTTTTACATACTACACATGCTAGAAGGTACCAAAAGACCAGACACTTTTCTCCCTAGGAAGAAGGTATGAATGACTCCCTCTTCTCTTCTCTGCCAGGAGGGTTTTTGTCTAGCTCAAAGCTAACAAAGGTACCCTTGAGCATTGACAAGTTGTTTTTAAATGGATAGATGATAAAGAAAATAATTACCAGAAAAAGTCCTATCTTCAGGACCAACAAGTGTCTTCCAAAGTAGGTGATTGATTTCAAAGGAGATATCAGATTGCCTAATAAGGCAATGTCACTAACCTACAACCAATAAGGGTATAAGACATCTTATTAGGTTTACAACCAGGTTGACATGGGAATTGTTTTTAATTAAAATATAGTCCATAATGTGGATTATTGAGAGAACTTCGGTTTTGGTAGAGGAAAGGAATAGAACAAAGGACAATAAATACAGAACTCCTGACTAGACAAACTACTAAGAATTGACTCTGCTCATTTACCTCCCTAGCCTACGAATTAGAAAGGCTGATGGTCTACCCACTGGGCTTGAGCAGAATTGATAGAAGGTATCCTGGGATATCTTCACTTTCCTATGATCATTACAATATTAGAATAACTCTGAATGAAAAAAGAATTATTATCACCAGGACCAGCTGCTATTATTCTGGAATAAAAGTAGGGCTTCTTTTACCGATATCCTGCTCAGATCACTTCATTATTGCTTGAAGGTTACCTTGGTTCCTAAGGCCAGAAAAATGCAAGCTCTATAAAACAGGTTCTTAACTTGGGTTCACAGACCCCCTCCTTAAGGGGTTCATGGATAGATTTTTCAGGGGATCCATGAACTTGGATGGAAAAATTACAACTTTATTTTCATTATTCTCTAACTGAAATTTAGCATTTCAATTTTTATTTAAAAAATATATTCATAGAAGTCTATTGCTGACCTTAAACTATATTATAAGGCAACAAATATCAAAACTATCTTGGGGGCAGCAAGGTGGCACAGTGGATAAAGCACCGGCCCTGGATTCAGGAGTACCTGAGTTCAAATCCGGCCTCAGACACTTGACACTTACTAGCTGTGTGACCCTGGGCAAGTCACTTAACCCCCATTGCCCCGCAAAAAAAAAAAAAAATCTGGCAGCAACTAAGAAATAGAAAGGTAGATCAGTGGAACAGAGTAGACATCCAATACACAGTAGTAAAAGATTATAGTAACCTTGGGTTTGACATATGTAAAGATTTAAGATTTAAGGATAAGAATTCATTGTATGACAAAAAATTGGGAAAGTCAGAAAACAATCAAGTAGAAATTTCTCATAAGTAGAAGTGTGATAGTCTGTTTTTACATGTATGTACATATACACACATATATACATATATGCGTATGTATTTGTGTGTTGTATGTATGTGTATATTAATGTTTATTGTAGTCTTTTCTAGTGGAGGGGGAGAAAAAAAGAAAAGAAAACAGAAGGAAGCACAAAAAAGCTGGATATCTTTGAAATCTGTGTAGTATTTATTAGATAATTTTTAAAGTAAACAGTCTGAAATGCAAATTTAGGATTTTATATAAAATCTCCTATCTATGTTCTACTGTGTATATGAAAATTTTCTTTTTTCACATTTTGTATTTAAGTTTAAAATGAATAAAAAATTCAAAAAGAAGTCTTTAGTCCATTTACTCATTTTTCAAAGGAATCCATATCACACACACACATGCACTTACATACACACACACACATAGCTAAGAATGCCTATTCTAATATCTCTTGCCAAGGTTTTGATTATTGGAGCAGAAATGTATTATCATCTGAGGAGTAACCTAGCTAAATTCAAGCATATTCATCATCAAATATTTGGCTACCAGGTGATGAAATATTTTTTGTTTGCTTTTGTTTTTTTATCACAATAAATCATAAAATTGTCTATTATGTTATGTATTTTAGGGGACACCTACACTAGTTATCTGATTTACATACTGATGGAATTATAAATCTTTTGTAATACTAAAAATAACCTGTTATATATCGTCAATTGTCCTGGTCAAAAACCTTTCAAGCAGAGGCAAACACAGGGTTGATAACTCTGTCTACACTTAGTGAGGTTGGTAGATAATAGTCTACCAAAGCACCAGAGCCATTTCCAGGCCCTAATGTAGCAACATGGAGCAAGAACAAACTGTTACAAATGAACAGTCTAAATGTTACATTGGTATCCACATAATCCAAAGGTGTCTGAGGTAATGCCTCAGGCATGTTGGATAAATCTGCAGCAGATAAATGAAGGTGGAGATGAGCATTGCAAGCATCGATTTAGATGTTAACTCATGGATGATCTGGGACCTGGACCCACTGTTACTGATTGTAAACAATCTGATGCATCAGTGAATCCTTCCATCTGATGTTTTCTAGAATAAAATATTATTTCATCTTTGTCTCATCTTTTTTATTTTTTTATTTTGTAGAACATTAAGTAACTGATTATCAGCAAATGATGATGTCTATATAATTTTAAAATAAATAAACATACAAATTGGAGGTGGATGCTTATTTTTTAACTGATAGGTGTACATGATCAAACAATTTTAGAAAGTATTGTTCCAGAAGACTCAGAATAAATACCACTTTCATCAGGGCAGAGCCAAGATGGTGGAGGAGAGGCTGTGACTCCCACAAGCTCCAGATAAACCCATCCATTCACTCCCAAATAATGCTGTAAAAAACAAATAAACAAAAAAAAAACAAAAAAACAGAGCAGCCTAATGTACATAAGGACAGAGTGAGACTATTTTTCAGCAAAAGAGGGCAATTGTGATCACCTGCTGATCAGGCTGAACAGTTCAAGGAACGGTCGGGACCCAGCCAGAAACAGATGGTACTTCCAGACAGGCTTAAAGCCTTCAGCGCCAGCAGCTTCCTCTAAGGTTCCAATCGTGAAATTATAAGGGGTTTTGGCGGGAAGTCGGGGTGAAGTGGAGGCAGTCTCTACTGGAGTTGGGGTCCAGTGCCCTGGTTCTGAAACAGTAGGCTGAAACAAGTGGTGGTGGCACAATGTGGGAGGGGCACAGGCATGCCAAGCTTCTTACCATAAAGAATCCGAGTTCAATCAGACTTCTGTTTCTGGGTCAGAGAGAAAGCAGTTGTGGTTATTCACAGGCCAAGCAGGCTGAGAAGAAGCTCAATCACCCTCTGGGGCATGCTGTAGCTTGGAACAGTGTGTCCTGGAAGTAGCGCTACACTTTAAGAAGGATTTAAAATCCAAGAAATAGGCGGCCAAGATGAGCAGGAGAGAAAGCAGCAGACCATCAAAAACTTCTTTGGGGAAAAGGTAGACTACAATATACCCTCAGAATAAGAAGTTAATAACAAAGTCAAAGTTCCAACTTCCAATGCCTCCAAGAAAAAATACGAATTGGTCTCATGTCATGGAAGTACTCAAAAGGGACTTTGAAGAGAAAGTAGGAGCGATAGAAGGAAGATTTAGAGAGATGAAGGAAAGAATAGAAAGAGAAATAAGAGCATTGCTGGAAAGTCATGAGAAAAAAGTCAACAGTTTGAAAAGCCAAATGGGAAAGGAAATAGAAAAACTCAATCAAGAAAATAATTGCTTAAGACTTAGGATTGAACAAATAGAAGCTAGTGATATTATGAGAAACCAAGACACAGTAAAGCAAATCCAACTGAATAAAAAAAATAGAGGGCAATATGAAAAATCTCCTTGGAAAAACAGCTGACCTGAAAAACAGTTCCAGGAGAGAGAATTTGAAAATCATTGGACTACCTGAAAATCACGACCAAAATAAGAGCTTAGAGACCATCCTCCAAGAGATTGTCAGGGAAAATTGTCCTGATATTCTAGAAGCAGAAGGTAAAATAGAAATTGAAAGAATCCACTGATCCCCTCCTGAAAAAGATCCCAAAAGGAAAACCTCCAGCAATATTATAGCTAAATTCCAGAGCTCCCAGGTCAAGGAGAAAATATTGCAAGCAGCTAGAAAAAAGGAATTCAAATACTGTGGAGCTCATATAAGGCTAAAACAAGATCTAGCAGCATCTACATTAAAGGACCGAAGGGCATGGAATACGATATTCCAGAAGGCAAAGGAACTGGGACTACAGCCAAGAATCACATACCCAGCAAAACTGAGTATAATCTTTCGGAGGAAAAAAATGGAACTTCAATGAAAAAGAGGACTTTCAGGTATTTGTGATGAAAAGACCTGAACTGAATAGAAAATTTGACTTTCAAATACAAGACCCTAGAAAAGCATAAAAAGGTAAATAGGAAAAAGAAATTATAAGGGATATTAAAAGATTAAACTATTTACATTCTTACATGGGAAGATAATACTCCTAATTTCATAAGATCATTCTCAGTATTAAGGCAGCTGAAAGGTATATACTTAGAGGGCACAAATGTGAATTTCATATGAAGGCATGATATCTGTAAAGAATTTTTTTGTTGTTTATCCTTGTTTTTTGTGGAGCAGGCAGGGTGGGGTGGCTTATGTCTGGGGACATATGTGAGCTCGGGGCCTCCTGGGTCCAGGGTTGGTGCTTTGTCCACTGTGTCACCTAGTTGACCCATGATGACATCTTCAAAATAATCTTAAGAGGTAAGAGGAATTCACTGGAAGAAAGGGAAAGGGAAATGCAGATTGGGGAAAAGTAGTTCACATAAAAGACATAAGGAAATGCTTATGGAGTAGAGGGGAAGATAGGAAAGGAGTGGGGGAGTGAGTAAGCCTCACTCTCATCAAAATTGTCTCAAAAAGGCAATAATTTACACAATCAATAGGTGATAGTATTATATCTTGTCCTGAAGGAAATTGGGAAGGGAAGGGGGTAAGAGGGGAGGGAGAAGCAATGGAAGGAAGAGCAGGTTGGGAGAGGGGACAATAAGAAGCAAAACACTTTCAAGAAGGGATAGGGTGAAGGAAGATAGATAATAGAGTAAATATCAAGGGTAGGGATTAAGATGGAGGGTAATATAGTTAACAATAGTAACCATGAAAGAAATGATGCTATCAGAAGGATGTATGAAAAATACAAACTATCAACAGAAATAGAACTGATGGCATCTGAATACAGATTGAAGCATAATTTTATTTGTTAATTCCTTTTTCTAAAGGTATTTTGTCTATTTTTTCACAACCTGACTAATGAGAAGATATTTTGCATAACTGCACATGTATGACTTATATTTAATTGCTGGATTTCAAAGGGAGGGATGAGGAGGGAGCGTAGAAGAAAATTTAGAACACAAAGTTTTAAAAAATCAATGTGAAAAGTAATGATGAGCAGGGGGAGTTCAGAGAGACCTGGAAGGATTTACATGAACTGATGCTGACTGAGAGTAGCAGAACCATGAGAACATTGTATATAATAAAAGCAGCATTCTGTGATGAATAATGGTGACAGACTTGGCTCTTTTAATCAATGCAATGGTTCAAAACAATTTCAAAGAACTTCATAACAGAAAATGTTCTCAACATCCAGAAAAAAAGAACTATGTTTTAGGAATGCAGATTGAACCATACTGTTTCTACTTTGGGGCTGTTTTATTTTTAATTCTTTTTGTGAGGTATTTCCCTTGTGCTGTGACTCTTCTGTCACAATATGACCAATGCAGAGATGTGTTTCATGTGATTGCACATATATGGTCTATATTTGATTGCTTTCTGTCCTGGGGAGGAGGGAAGGAAGGGAGGGTGGGAGAAAATTTTAGAACTGAAAATCCTATGAAAACAAATGCTGAAAATTATCATTATATGTAACTGTAAAATAATAACATACTGAACAAAAAAAGAATAAAATCCACTTTCTTAAATAATTCAATCTCCTTGTTGGCAAAATCTAGGAGGCATGGATGGACTATGGTGTGAAGATATGGAGAAAACATCCCAACTGATATGGTCACAGATCCATTGGACCACTGGAAAAATTTCAAAATATAACTTTGTAAGTTACACATACAATTAATTATGAAAGAAGATTCCACATGAAGCAATGGCACAAAAGAACATGTGATTTTAGTACAGAAGGCACTTGGCTCAACTTATACTAAAATAATATAATGAAGAGGCAGAATTGTATAGCAGAAATGGTCCAAGATCAATAGTCAGGGGACCTGGGTTCAATCCTGGTCTCTGTCACTTTTTATTATGTGATCTTGGGAAAATAAATGTCTCTGGTCCTCAATTGTCTCAAGTAAAAAATGAAAAGGACAAGATAAATTGCAATAGAGTTTTAAGACCACTCTTTCTAAGTTCAAATCAGACACTTACTAACTGAATGAATCTAGGTAAATCACTTAACCATGTTTCCCTCAGTTTCTTCATCTGTAATATGAGCTGGAGAAGAAAATGGCCAACCATTCCAGTGCCTTTGCCAAGAAAACCAAAAATGGATTCATGAAGAATTGGATATGACTGAAACAACCAAATAACAGTAAAAAAGAGTTTTAATTAGTTCTATAGTGAACAAGTTAAGAGGTATTTATTACACACTTACTATGTACTCAACACTTGGAATACAAATAAAAGCAGAGAGAAAGACAGTCCCTACCCTTGAGCTTACATTCTAAATGGGGGAGACAATACATAAAAGGAAGCTGAAAGTGTGGAGGAGAAAGACATGAAGGAGAAAAAATAATCCAGATGCTCAGGAAGGGGTCCCAGGGAGGAATGAAGGAATGAACTTGGCTGGTCTGGATCTTTCCTTAAAATGAAAGTTCTGAGAAGGATCTTCCAAGGTGAAAAAGCAGCTGAAATGTGAATAATGAAGCAAGGAGAATCAAAAATAGAGTCTAATGAAGAATGCAAAAATTGACGAATAACCTGACCCCTTCAAACCTTCTTTTTGCTGAGTCATTTCAATAATGTGACCCCATTTAGAGTTTGCCACTTCCTTTTCTAGCTCATTTAACAGTTGAGGAAACTGAGGTAAACAGGATTAAGGGGCTTGCCCAAGGCCACATAGATAGTAAGTGTCTGAGGGTGTAACGCTTGGAATGACACCACCTGCTGGAGACTTACTGTAGGAAAGCTCCACCATGAGGAGAAGGCACCTGAGGGCAAGACATGTGTCTTTTCTTTGGCGTCAGGAAGTGACGTTTCCTTGTGGGAGGAAGAGGGGGCGAGGCTGGTGCTCTTGTTCTCTCTTTTGTGAGGACTCTGGTGGAGAGCAGAGCTAAAGAAGCACTCTCCCTTTGATAGACAGATGAATCTAGGCCTTTCTCTCTCTCTTTCCCAAATCCTTATTCTCCTTAATAAATGCTTAAAAGTGTAACTCTTGCTAAAGCTTATAATTTATTGTCAATGAGTGGTTACTCATTAGATATTTTAGACAGATTAGATAGAATTTTAGCCCCTTACAGATGGCTGACCATGAAGAGGAAAGCTGAAACCTCCATGTTCTGATCTTCTGGTTGGGTAAGAAATTTCCCCTACCCTGTCCCTTTAAATCCAAAGTATTGCTAAGTACCGGCTGTTTTCTATTTAAATTTTCAAATGAGTTTTTTCAACTCCCTAAGTACCCTATTTCTGATTTTAGTCTGTTTAACCAGACTCATGAGGGATAAGATCATGTTAGTGCTTTGTTTTTGTGAATTTTCTATTTTTATTTTTGTTAGAAGAAGGAGCAGGGTGCTCACTCAAGGCAATATAAATACCAACCCCTCTCCCAATCATGCCTTTTCAGAGAAACCTCTGACTCCTGGATTTTTTCAACTTCTAATACTAAGAGGTTCTCTAATTTTGCATGCCTGGAGGTAACAACCCAGCCTATAGAAGCCTTTAATCCCCTAGCAGTGGGGGAAGGGGAAACCAGGCCTGAGTTCAAAACCAAGTCTGATTCAAATTGCCCTGGTCCTTCCCTTCCTCTCGGAACCCCACCCCTCCCCCTCCTCTGGCGCCAACTCCTATTCCTCCCATGGCAAAGACCCTTGATCCTCCTGCCAGGTAAGTCCAGAGATCTGATCTTGTGCATGCACAGCTTTCTCTACCTGCATTTGCAGCTTCTACTCAGCTGCTGAAGCAATCAACCTCAGTCCTTACCCAGCTAAGCTGTGATTCTGACTCGACCTGCTGTGGTTCTCCCAAACCAACCTTAGAAAACCCTTTAAATTCCAGATATGCTCATTTTGTTCATAATTTTGTTAACCTGCTTTGGTCTTTAATTAGTAACCTTATAAAGCATTTATATTATAAAAGGACAGACAGAGGAAATAGAGGGGTTAAAGAAGATAAACTTAAGCTGAATAAAAATGACAATCATCATATTTCAAGAACACATATTTTACAGAAATGTAGAAGTAAGCAGCAAGTTATTAATATGAGTATTGGAGATTTTAGATATCAGAATCAAAAGTATTCTAAATTCACTCAGAGGAATAATGTCAGTTCAGAGGCTACATAGGATTTCTATGCTATTACATCTAAATTTTGAAATTAACAGTATGGGTTTATTTTCATAGAGATTTTCATGCTTTTAAGATTGTGTTTTTTACTTAGTTTTAAAAGAAGGGAATATCTGTAAAAGCTTTTTATAGTCATGTGATCAAGTTTATATTTTGTAATACTCTTATTAATATTAAGTTCATATTCATTTAGATTTCCCTAGTTTGAATTTCATTTTCTTTTACTCTTCCATGTGTATTTTCTTCTATTCATTCATCTATCTAATTTTGAAACAATGCAAGATGGTTTTGATTTCATAATACAATGTTAATTCTGGGAGCATTGTGCTCCCATATTCTGAGTTGTTTGTTTCTGTTATTTTTTTTTTCTCAACTGATTATTTGATCAAACTCTATAAAGCATTTCCCTGGCAAATTGGTTGCCATGGCAAGTGTAAATTAATTCTAGATGTATTATTTTTGATAAGTATATTTTAAAAAAGAAGGGGAACATTTGTAAAAGTTTTCTTTTTTTAAAAAAAAGGTATTTTTAAAGACTGTTGTTTTAACTTGTATTTAACTTGTATTTTAACTTGTATTTAAATGTGTTCTGATTTTTCACAAAAGAAATTGTATACTTAGTTTAAAAAGGTATTATTTGAAATTAATGCATAATTGTATATTATATTCTGAGTCAAGGTATATTCACATTTTTTGTGATTATTTTATCCTCAATTTTTAAATCCATATGAGACCATTGAACTGTCACATGAAGGGAGACATGCATGAAGTCAAGGTATGGCCAAGGGAACAGCTTTTGACAAATGTTGAGGTTGGTCTCTCTTGGTTTAATTTTTCCCCATAATATTATACAGATGGCTGGAAGTTTTCATCACACCCATCTCATTCTACACCTAGCTTCTATTCCCCCTTCTATATGCCTGATGCCATGGACGTCTCAATCCTATGCATCAGATTAAGTCTGACTCAGTTTCCTCCAATATGTTCAGGGGTATGGACGTATATTCCATCCACCTATTTTAAGCCTGGCGTAATGCATGGGCAGTATATATTGCTCAAGTGTAGGAATGCTCATATCCCATCATTTCTCTGTTTTTTTTATGGTAACCCCCATAATTACCTCAGGTGTCATGATAAATACAGTGTTGGATTTGGCCTTGACATCTGTTACCAATTATATTAAATTTTTTAATTTCTCATATTGGCATGAGGATAATTAGGCAGATGATGCAAAAAGTGATGAAACAAAGATAAAAATTATTTTTTATTTGTTTTTTTTTTTTAAATGAGGCAATTGGGGTTAAGTGACTTGCCCAGGGTCACACAGCTAGTAAGTGTTAAGTGTCTGAGGCCGCATTTGAACTCAGGTCCTCCTGACTCCAGGGCTGGTGCTCTATCCACTGTGCCACCTAGCTGCCCTTTTAAATTAATATCACAGCAATTATCTTCTCAATTTACTCTCCACAAGGGGGGACAATAGTAATATTAAATATTAGAGAATGTTTCAATTTTGTTTTATTATGTGTTTCATGGATAACAACAAAGATTCTGATTTCTCTTAGACATGTTTTTGAGAACTTTCATTGTTTGATTTGATTATGGACAAAGATATTTTAAAGTTGTGTTAAGCTCAATTTTGTAGGAAATTTTCCTGTATGATTACCAGTATCCACACATCAACCCCTGAAAAGTCTTCCATTCCATGACTATGCCCAGAGGAAATCCCAAGAATTATCTGAGAAAAGACTTTCAAAGACTTTGAATGAACAGCTTTGTTTTGTTGATTTTTATTGACTTCTGTTGTTATGTACAGCATTTGTAATATGTATTCTCTGCAGAGGCCCTCCCTCTGCAGGCCAGTGTCAAAGTGCCAGTTCATGAGGGACTGCCCCTCTGGACAAAATTTCCTCTTTGTCCTATTTCTATATCATTATTAATATATTGTTTGTTAGCCTAGGGTATTATATTCTGTTATTTTTGACTGTTTCATCAAGGAAACACCCTGTGTTTTTTTTTTAAACACCCTGTGTTTCTTGAAGAAACAAATGGGGGACTGTAATGATTGGAATGATACCACCTGTTTGAGACTTACTGTAGGAAAGCTCTGCCATGAGGAGAAGGCACCTGAGGGCAAGACATGTGGCTTTTCTTTGGTGTCAGGAAGTGATGTTTGCTTGTGGGAGGAAGAGGGGGCGAGGCTAGCACTCTTGCTCTCTCTTTCATGAGGACTCTGGTGGAGAGCAGAGCTGAAGAGGCACTCTCCCTTTGATAGATAGATGAATCTAGGCCTTTCCCTCTCTCTTCACCAAATTCTTATTCTCCTTAATAAATGCTTAAAAGTGTAACTCTTATGGGCAGCTAGGTGGCGCAGTAGATAAAGCACCGGCCCTGGATTCAGGAGTACCTGAGGTCAAATCCGGCCTCAGACACTTGACACTTACTAGCTGTGTGACCCTAGGCAAGTCACTTAACCCCCATAGCCCTGCAATTTTTTTTTAAAAGTTTAACTCTTGCTAAAGCTTATAATTTATTGGTAACCACTCATTAGATATTCTAGATATCATAGCTAGAATTTTAGTCCTTACAAGGCCACATTTGAACCCAGGGCTTCCTGACTTCAGGGCCAATGCTCTATCCACTGTACCATCTAGTCACCTTGTATACCTCACTCACCTCTCTCCACTCTCTGATCCAGAGACATCAGCCTCCTTGCATGTCTTGGATTTTCTCCCTCCTCATCTTCTCCTCCTGGCTTCTCTGAATTCTTTCAAATTTCAGCGAAAGTTTCATCTTCTAGAAGAAGCCTTTCCATGTTTTAATCTTAATGCCTTCGCCCAATTACCTGGTATATATCTTGTTTTTACACAGTTGTTTACACATCATCTTCCCTATTAGACTAGGAGTTCCTTAAGAACAAGTACTGCCTTTTGCCTTTCTTTATATTCTCAAGCCTTAATACAGTACCTGGAATATTGCAGGCACTTAATAAATACTAATTGACTGACTGGCCTGGTTATAAACACCATAAATTAATAATTGAGAAACTGACATGATACATCCATACTTTTGTTGAACTCATTCCAGCACCACAGATTTTGGCTACTAGCACCTTTGGTAAACATGTGACCTTAAACTGTTTTTGAATCTGTGGATCTTGGAAGCCCCAGGAATTCTGGGTTTATCACTGCTAAGATGTTATTTCTAATGTGCTTTTAAGAAGTGTCTTTGAAGAATTACCCTAATATATTAGCTAAAGCTAACATAATCTTAAATTGTCTCTCTTATTCTCAGAAAGGCCATTGAATAAACACTTCAGGGTAGCTAGGTGGCGTAGTGGATAAAGCACCAGCTGGCACTGGATTCAGGAGGAACTGAGTTCAAATCCAGCCTCAGACACTTGACACTTACTAGCTGTGTGACTCTGGGCAAGTCACTTAACCCTCATTGCCCTGAAAAAAAAAAAAGAAAAGAAAAAAAAAAAAGAAAGAACACTTCATTTGTGATATCATCTTTACAATCCCCAATAGTTTTTTTTTTCTACTATGAAGCCACAGAAATTATTTAGAAAAGTAATTCAAGACCCCCTCCAACTGGTTTTCAGAATCTATTTTAAGATAACTCCCAAACTTATTTTGCTAAATCGGTACTAAAATATGTCCCTTAACCAAGGAAATGGGGTGCTTCTTGAACTGCCGTTTTGGATTAAAAACTGAATTAAACTGAACAAGAATTTACTGAACACCTGATACACACAAGGCACCATATTAGGTCCTGGAACTACAGAGATAAATACAATACAGTCCCTGTCATAAGGAACTTACTGTCTTAAAACATATCCTTAAAAAGCAAATGCAAAATTCAATAAATAATTGTTAAGTGACTATAGTGGGCTAATTTCTAGAAGAGAGGCAAAGAGGTTACATTGCTCTAGTATTTTATGATTTACAAAGCAATTTTTCACTGTGTAATCTGTAAAATATTAAAACATTGACTAGTAATCTCTATTTTCTTTCACGGATAACAATTTCATATAACTTGCAGCCTTCAAGTGAAGAGGCTGACCACAAATGCACTGTTAGGGGTGCTAGGGGCATAGTGAAATGCTCAGTTGAATGTAACTGAATCACTTGGAATCTTTTGAGAATATGAAAAGGAAATGAGAATAGTAAAAAGTTACCTCGGAGAATATTACAAAGGTAGGAAATTGATGAGGATATACAAAGCTGGGAGAGTCAGCAAGGCTCAGTAGGCATGTAAGGGCTTTGGGTATATTCTGAGAAAATGGTAAAATACAAAAGAATAATTGATTTCAACAAATTGGCCAACGTCTTAGATTATTCCGACTGAAGGCAGCAAGGTTTCCACTAAGTCCTCGTCCATAGTCTTTCAGGATAGTAATACCTACCCTACCCATAGTCCTTTGCATCAATGTCTAGTTGACTAGAAGGATAACAAAAGGAGAAAGAACTAAAATTCTGATTCCACAAAGATAATGTTAGAACTATACAGAATGATTCTATTCCTATATTTATATAGTTATAATCTAGTAATCTGGTGAAAAGATATTTTATAAATGTGCTGCCTGTGAAGGTAATGGATTAACCCTTGTTAAAAAAAATCTTCAAGCAAAGATCCAAAGACCACTTGTTAGTTAGATTCTAGGGGGGATTCTTCTTGATTGAACTGAGGTCTCTTTCAATTCTAAGATTCTGTGAAATAATCCTTCATCTCCACTGAGGACACAACAAATAAAATAGATGTAAAGTATATGAAGACATATAGATCAGTAATTAAGAACTTCACTTACTTCAAAGGATATTGAATCCTGATATAGATTAACAAGGGAAATGATGGGATCTGTGTTATTAAGGAGAATCTATAAATATGTTTAATTGATTGATGGTTGTTTTTTTTTTTTTTTTACAAAGAACTTATTTTTAACTCTGGCTAAGTCATTTTACCTCTTAAGGTCTGTTTCCTTACTTCAAAATGAGGGAGCTAAACTAGCTGCCCATCAGGGTCCCTTCTTGTTTGGACAAGTTGCAGTCCACTGGTTCTGCTCTGAACATTAAGTAAGTCTATTTGGAAGTAATGGAATTTATTTCATAGGTTCTTTCACAAATATCTTTCCAATGAACCCAAAGGAATTTTTCATATATTTTATTTAGACAAATGTTATCTGATGGGCCTTTCTTATAAAGGCACATATAAAATCATTTCATATAATGTTATTAGCATTGTTTAATCATAGTATTAATTATGTTAATACTATTAATGATGCCCATTAATAACACTATAAATATTAATAATATTCTACTAGATATAATAACCAATCATCATCATCAAGTTGTGAAGAATCTGAGAAATGGAGTTGAAATATTTCTGCCTCTAACTACCTTTATGCACATAATTTACCATGGATGGACCACAATTTCCTCATGAGTAAAATGAGAGGGCTAGATTAGATGAACTTTAAGATCTCTTCCTAAATCTGTAATCCTATGACCCCAAATGCCTCTTATAATCTTTTTTTTTTTTTTTGCAGGGCAATGAGGGTTAAGTGACTTGCCCAGGATCACACAACTAGTGTTAAGTGCCTGAGTCCAGATTTGAACTCAGGTCCTCCTGAATCCAGGGCCTGTGCTTTATCCACCGTGCCACCTAGCTGCCCTGCCTCTTATATAACTTCATAAAAATGCCTTATTTTCTCAGAATGAATTAGGTAGGATATGATTGCCTAAAATTACTATGAGAAGTTTGTTGGGACTAAGAAATCTTTGTTGTACAAATCTTTAAGATTTAGAGAAAGATAAAGTTGTCTGTCCATTTAAGTGGTGGTATGTCATGAAAAGCAGCTTTCTTCTTTTTTTGGAGGGGGGAGGGTCTGGGGGTGGTTATATATCCTTTTGGTATGTTGGGTTTATATATCTTTTTTTTTTCCTTAGAGTGAAGAAGAAAATTTTCACTAGAGGCAGGTAAGTGGTACAGTGTATAGAATGCTGAGTCTGGAAGTCCTTGAGTTCAAATTCAGCCTCGGACACTTACTAGCCATGCAACGCTGGGAAAGTTCCTTTGACTCAGTTTCCTCATCTGTAAAATTGAGATAATAACACCTACCTGACAAGATTATTGGGGCAGCTAGATGGTACAGTGAATAGAGTATCCAGCCTTGGAGTCAGGAGAACCTGAGATCAATCTGACCTCAAATACTTACTAGGTGTATCACCTTGGGCAACTCACTTAACACTACTTGCCTCGATTCCTCTTCTGAAAATGAACTGGAGAAGGAAATGGCAAACCACTTCAGTATCTTTGCCAAGAAAAGCCAAGTGGGGTCATGAAGAGTTAAACACGATTGAAACAACTCAACGACAACAAAAGCACAAGATTATTGAGAGAATCAAATGAGATAATATTTGTAAAGTGCTTGGAACAGTGTCTGACACATAATAAGCACTAGGTAAGTATTAGCAATTATTTTTATTAATGTCCATAATATTATCATAACCCCGTTTGTGATTTTCCAAAGACAAAACGGTTACTTCTTAAGCTATTACAAAAAAGTCAATGTGGAAAGCAGCAGGAGAACAAATGCTCAGTCTTCATTTATCCAGAAGCATCAGAGAGTGAAGCAGCCCACAAAAACAATCAAGATGAATTTAGATTACTCTTTTAAGTGCCAAAAATGGATTTTAACCATTGTTAATGGAAATATTTCTCAAATGTACCTCTCTCCTCTTAAATAGATCATAATGAACAGGTTACATTTTCTTAGGAACATTCATCATTGTACTGTAATATTGTGATGCCCTCAAGGTTCTTGAGATAACAATAACAATCATGCTAGCTGACATTTAAATGAGGATTTAAATTTTGCAAAGACCTTTACAGACATTCTTTCCCAGCATTCTCACAACAATATGAGGTAGGTGCTATTAATATTCCCATTTAATATTTGAAGCAAGGGAGGTTTCCCCCCAAGAGGTTAAATGACTTTCCTGAGGTCTTGCATTGCTTGAGCATGACTCTGAACTCAGATATGGCTGATTTCAAATCCAGCACTCTATCTGCTGATAAAATAAATAGACACAAGTGAGATCTGCTTTAGGCTTCTCTTGTTTGCATATTACAGCCTTTCGTCTTGGTATAAGATTATAATTTTTCCTTAACAGTATAGTCCTAATAGTGTCAACTTAGCCCTTTCTGGATTTCCAATTCTTGGCTTTTAATCTTCTGGGAAACATGAAATTCAATTTTGTTAGAATTATATTTAAAATAAGAGTAAGCAGGCTGTTCTTGATGCCAAAGGGACTCTTTCACAAATAAGAAACACATAATTTGGATCAATTTCATCTTCCCAGTCACCTCTTTTCTTTATTACTGATTCTTCCATAAATTTTGAATAATTTCATTGGTGTAAGGAAATTCATCCTAAAAATACAAATTGAGAAGTAGTTTACAATCTATAATGTCAGAGAATAGCCTTGGGCATTGGCAATTTAAATGTGCTTCCCAAGGTCACACAGATGACATATTCAAGTTGGGATTTGATCCATGATCTTCATAACTCAGAAGACAGATGTGTCTATTCACTAAGCCTCACTGCCAATACAGAGTCTTTACAAATACTGTATGTTGATAATTAGGATCTTTTCTCTTTGGCTAGCTTCCATTCTCTCTCCTACCCACTAATCCTATAATTCAAGAACAAAAGATCCCAGGGACTAAAACTGAAATGGGAGTATCCCCTACAATAAGAAGAGGTAAAGACTTTTGAGAGCTATATCCAAGAGTCCATAAGCAAAAATAATGGGGAGAATTGCTTCTTTTCTTTTTTTGGGGGGGAGGCAGTTGGGGTTAAGTGACTTGCCCAAGGTCACACAGCTAGTAAGTGTCAAGTGTCTGAGGCTGGATTTGAACTCAGGTCCTCCTGACTCCAGGGCTGGTGTTCTATCTATCCACTGTGCTACCTAGCTGCCCCAGGCAGAATTATTTCAATGACAAGCTCTAGGACATAACTTACTTCCCTATATCTGTGTATATATGTGTGTATTCACATGCACATATGTATTTATATATACATTTGTATATATCTGCATATATAAATATTCTTTATGTCTATATAAATAAAAGTGTATGTATCTATACCTAGACTGATATCTCAATAGCTATAGCTATATCCATCTCTACATCTATATCTATACCTATATCATCCGGATCTTTACTCATCTATACCTATACTTATACCTATATCTATATCAAGATCAATATATTGAGGGGAGAGAGAGTCCAGGCCTTTGATTTATCCCAATATGGAAGTTCCTTCCACCAGTGTCAATAACCAATCTTCTGTAGTGTCTGGCCTTAGTGAACTTTCTGAAGCAAGGAAAAGTACCTTGGCCAGGGTCATACAACCAGTATGTACCATAGGAGGTACCTGAATCCATGTCTTCTTAACTCTAAAGTCAGCCTCCTATCTATCCATTATACTGCATTTTCTCTCCCTTTTCATAGAGCAGACACCTAATTAAGGTACGTGAAGCTGAATATTGAAGAATTCTGCTTCCTCTCTCCCTGAAAATTATACCCTAATTTACTGTATCCCCATCCCATTTTTACCTTTTCTTCAAATTTAATTCTGAAAATATCAAATGCATAATTAAATACAATAGAGTAAGAATTTCAAATAGCCCAAATGTACCATTTTAAAAGTACTTTGCAACTGGGATTAAACAAAGCAGCTAAATGACATGTCTTTTTTTTCTTCTTTTGTTGTCATTGCATTTTATTACACATTCCTAAGGGAAAAGACTAACTCTATATGGAGTTTTAAATTTTGTATTAAAATTTTATGGAGTTCCTAAATAGATAGTTTTAGTAAATAGTCATTTTATAAGACCATTGATAAATCAAAGATCTTTGATTTTGTCTGGACAGATCACAAGCTGCCAATAAATTCAGAGAAATTGAGAACACTGTCTGAGATTCAGGGGGAAATGAGTGACTGGGCCAGGATCACACTAGCAGAAAATTTTAGGATTTAGACCTAGATCTATCCAACAATCTATTCAATTGCCATAAAGACTCCCTGCTTGAGGAATTTAAAAAAAAACATACCTGACCCCTGCTCTTTACATGCTTGGATTTTAAATGAGGAAGAAGAAAGTCACTGCTAACAAAAACAAGAACCCATGCTCAAATTCTACTTTAGAGTGAGCACTGTTATTATTAAAGGCACATGCCTTTTCATTCCATAAAGTTAATGCATTAGGAGCTTCCAAATGGATAATCATGATGTAATATCTATAATATAATATTTAACTGGACATAAAAATTAGTAAAGACTTTTTATTTTCTGAATATAGGTTGTAAACTTAGAGCATCTTGCAGCAAATTGAGCTGAAATAACAAAAATAAAAGCATATCCATTGTAAGATCAAAGGATACAGATTCCATCTGTTAAGTATTTTGTGCAAGTGTGAGAATGTGTGGAGGGCACATTGCATGGGACTGTCGTTTTATTGGCTAAAGCAACATGTGGCTTAAAAAGTTAGGCTTTAGCGACTATTTGGGCAGAAAATGGAAATCAGGGAGACCGAGTTATACAAATATTCATAGCTGAACAGATACATACATCCCTGGCTAGAGATATTTTGTTTATTGCTTTTAGTAAGAATTTAGTAAATGTTCTAGACATAACTGAAAAACAATAAAAAAGAGAATTCTGAAGCAGTAGGGATAGTAAGTTTTCTTTTTTCCCCTTGAGTAAGAAGAGAAAATGTACATAAGAAAAAGGGATGTATTGATGGCAATTTGATTCAATTGATTATATATTTGTTAAATACGTATTCTGAAGACCATTGAGTAGGGTTCTTGGAAAGAGAGAAAGTTTTAACAATGCATTTGCCAGGTACTGTGATGCTGTTCTTGTGAAAAATATATTGAGATCAAGGCAAACTGATATTAGAGTTAGTGGCATAAAGAAATGGCTGAAGAACCAAGCCCAACTTAGAAGATGGTTCCTAGGGAAGTGTCAGAGGGATTTCCAGTGACTTAAATTATAAATGGCATGCTTATGAAAATGCCCAGGAGGGACATTTAATGGGACAAATGACAGGACTGGAATCCCCAAATATCTTGATGAACAAGAGCAGAATGATCAAACACACATTCCCAAGTGCAGACAGAACCAGATTACACTGTAACTGGGAAATATTTCACAAAATAAATAAAAATACAATAGAATATAGATAATATTAAGGCCATTTCTAAGTTACTATACAACCCACAAGAATTCTTATGTATTGTTTAGAGGCTCCCACATTTATTTGACGCTACTAGGCTGGAACATTTGGTCAAATCTGACCCAATTAAATATAGTAGGGATAAAAAACATACATTCAGGGTCAAAAACACAATTTCAGAAGAACAAGATGGGAGAGAACTGATGGGTTAATAACATGCTGGAAAAAAAAACAAATAACAAAAGGGTTTTGTTTTGTTTTTGCGGGGCAATGAGGGTTAACTGACTTGCCTAGGGTCACATAGCTAGTATCAAGTGTCTGAGTCATGATTTGAACTCAGGTCCTCCTGAATCCAGGGTCCATGCTTTATCCGATGTACCATGTAGCTGCCCCCAAAATGATTTTCATAGATTGCAAGGTTGAAATGAATCAGCATTGTGGTATGGCTCCCTGAAATGTTAAGACACTCTAAGGCCACATTAAGAGCATCATGGTATAGAGATAAGATGGTCTAATCCTTCTGTATTCTACCATGATAAGATTAGAAACTGTGTTTTTGGTTCAGTAGTAATGATATTGGTAAACTGAAAAGTAGAGTCCAGAGCAAGGCAAAACAGGTTGGTGAAAAGGCCTCAATATCATGTCACATGACATAAAAGAACTAGAGATGTTTAATATGAAGGGTCGGAGAAAGGTTCCAGGTGTGCATTGTTATGAAGAAAGGGGATTTGACTTGTCCTCCTCAATCCAAGAAGGCAGAACTATGAGTAGTAAGTAGAAGGGACAAAGATACAAATATAGCCTTCACAAAAGGGAACAGAAAGCATATTTCATAATCATTGAAACTATTTCCCTCACTGGAGATGAGTGATGTTAAAAATGGGATTCTTATTCAGGGATGAGTTGGACAAAATGGCTTCAAAATTTTCTTTCAACTCAGTTTTGTGAAAATTTAAATAAGTGTTCCATGGATGTTACAGAATAATAGTGAGTTATATATAATTATGATATAAAATAGGTACAAGCACCATGGGATTGAAAATAAAGTGATAAGTGAAGCCCAAGGAATCCTATACATGTTACTTAAACTCTCTGAGACTCAGTTTCCCCATCTGTAAAAAGAGGAAGCTGTACTCAATGGCCTCTAAGGTCCCTTTCAACTCTAAGTCTATGATCCCATGATTATAAGATGATAGGATCATAGTTCTAGAGCTAGAATGGTCCTATAGGATCATAGAGAAGAGCCAGAAATGGCCTTGGATTTCAAAAAGCCCATTCCCCACCTTTTCCTCACATGAGTCAACCATGATTCAGGTAGATAACGTGATTGCCCAAAGATCACAAAGTAGTAAGTAGCAGTAGCAGCCCCATTTTTAACTCGGGCATTATGACTTCAAATTCAGTAGTCTTTCCATCTAGCTGTACTACCTGGAGAAAGGTAAAGGTTATTGCCTTCTGTTAGGAATGTGTTTGACGGGATCGGGGCAATGTTTATGGAGAAAATGACAGTTGAGTTGGGCTTTAAAATTTTAGAAAGAATTCAGTGGGAAAAATGAGGCAGGATAAAGTGATATAAAGTGTGGCTGAGGAAAAGCACAACATCAGTTGTTCAATTTCCTCAGAGATAATAGTCTTCATATCACTGAGAGCTTGAATTCTTAGTGATTTATATTTGCTTAACTCTGGGGTTGCAAAGAACCTTGTGCATGTCATTTCAATTGAGACTCACAGCAGGTCTTAAAAAAAACAGGAAAATGAGACTCATCAGAGGTTACATACCTGGCAAAAGCTAATTCAGCTGGTGAGAGATGAAACCAGGTCTTGAATCTAGTTCTGACATGTTCAACTACCCAATACCATTTCCTCTCTCAGACTGATTCTTAGTGTCATCATCACTAAGGAAACAGGAAGACCTGTACCTCTGACAACCCATAGCAACATGACCCTGGAAAACTCACAACCTCTCTGTGTCTCAGGTTTCTCTTCTGTAAAGTAGGAATAATAATAGAGGGGCAGCTAGGTGGCGCAGTGGTTAAAGCACCAGCCCTGGATTCAGGAGGACTTGAGTTCGAATCCAGCCTCAGACACTTGACATTTACTAGCTGTGTGACCCTGGGCAAGTCACTTAACCCCCATTGCCTCACCAAAAAAAAAAAAAGAATACTAGAACTTGCACATATGGACAGGATTCTTCTGAGGCTCAAATGACATGACATATGAAAGAATTGTGCTGACTAGGAGGCATTATATAAATATGAAATATTATGAACTATGGAAATATCAATAGGATTCCATTTATTTAAGAAAAATACTTCAAATACTATGACATAGGAATCATAGAATCATAGATTTAAAAGCTAAGAAGAACCTTAGAGGATATCAAGCTGATCTTCATTTTCAGACAAAGAAACCTAGAGAGGTTAGTTGACTTGACTGCTTTTGCCCAACTGATAAATGCCAGAACCAAGATGTGAACCCAGACCCTCTAACAGTAAATTCAAATATCTTTCCACTTCACTGCCCTGTCATCCACCACCAAAGAGGACAGGATTTTAATCTTTAAAGTCTTACCTCTTGAGTAACTTAAAGATGGAGAAAGGGAATGTGAATATAAACTAAATACAAAACTGTTTCCCAATAGCAGTGCTTAATGAATTTAGAGAAATTAAAGCTCTCATTTTAGGCAACTAGTTGGTGCCATAGTACATAAAGCACTGGGCCTATAATCACAAAGTCCTGGGTTCAAATCCAGCCTTATACGCTCACTAGCTGTGTGACCCTGGGCAAGTCACTTAACCAATTTTGCCTCAGTTTCTTCATCTGTAAAATGAACTGCCAAAAGAAATGGAAAACTAGTCTAGAATTTTTGCTAAGAAAACTCCAACATGGAATCCCCTGAGAGTTAGAAGTAAGTGAAATGACTTAACAACAACAAAGCCCTCATTTAGATATCATTGAGTAGAATGTAAGGCCTAGCTTCATAAACTATGTGTTGTGACCCCATATGAGGTCACATAACTGAATATGGGGGTCACTGCAGCCTTGGTTCTGAACACTCAACATGTGCACTTTGCACTGTGCATGTTGTCATGGGGTCACATAAAAGTTTCTTTGGTGAAAAGGAGTCATGAATGGAAAAAGTTTAAGAAACCCTGATGTAAAGTAGGTCTTCAATTAATGATTTCAAAAGGAAATATATGAAGTATAAAATACCAAACATAAGAGAAATAAAAATCAAGGACTTCTTCATTAAGTGAGCAAAAGTCTACATGCAGACAACAGCAGCTATGCAGAGATGATGAGAAATTAGGTTCTAAGTTATAGTTGGTTCTCTGCAATTATTTTGAACACAATAATTATATTTAAAGTAGTAGAAATACACATCAGAATAAAAGAAGTATATTTGCATCATCTAGTAGTTCACACACATAATTATATGGTTCCTTTTTCTGACTCTGACATGAAGCTTTTAACAGCAGAAAACCAGGCCACAGGGTATTATTATCACACAGTCTTGAACCAAATGAGAACATTTCTACCCTATATCAATTTAAGAAGTTACAAAGTTAAGTAACCTGCAACTATAGCAATTAATAAATATCTGTTTTATTATATATTGACTTATCCTCACCACTGCATGTACACACATATAGACATACATTCCACACAAGGTCCAGCTCAGCTTGGCATAGTCAATCAAATATTAGTCTTTGATTCAAATACTGCCTTTAACACTTACAACCTGTGTTCATCCTTGCTAGATCACTTAACATTTCTAGGTCCCAGTTTTTTTCTTCTATAAAAGGAAGGAGCTAGTGATTGATTCTAAGGTCCTAGTTCTATATTTATGCTCCTGTACTATATGACCTTTAAAACATCATTACCATCAATCATGCCTCATTCAAGTAAAATCCTGATCAACTGTTAGATGCTTAGGTAGCAGACTCTTTCAACTTTCTTAATCCATGTGATGAAGAGTAGTTAAAAGTCAAGAAATAAGCTGGAAAAATGAGAAAGTAAACAAAAAAAACTAACCAGAGAAAATTATTATGGTGACAGGGGAGATCAAAACACCCTCAAGAAAACAAAAAACATTAAAGTCAAAACAGATACATGCAAAATCTCAAAGAAAAATGTCAATTGGATATGAATACAAAAAGAATTCCTAGAAGAGCTCAAAATAGATGTTCAAAATAAAATAAGAACAGTAGAGGAAATATTTTTAAAAAAGAAACTGAGAGTGATACAAGAAAATTGTCAAAAGAGAGTCATCAGAGTTGGCTCATGGAGGGAATAACATTCACATGCAGTTGGGAGGAGTAACCTATTTAACCCTACAGGAAAGTATAAGGGGAAGAGGATAAGGAAGGAAGGGTGAAAAAAAGGGAGTGCAGAGTAGGGGAGGGGACAGTCAGAAGTAAAACACTTTTGAGGAGGAATAGTTTAAAAGAAGATAGAAAATAGAGTAAATATCATAGAATAATTTTTATTATATGAAAGCCTTTTAATTTCATATAATAAAAATTATCCATTTTATTTCCCCCCCCCAAAAAAAAGAGAGTCAACAGCTTGCTAAAAGAGGCATAAAAGAATTTTGAAGAAAAAGACACCTTAAAAAACAAAATCAGCCAAATGGTAGAAAGGGGAGGTGATAGAATGGAGGGGGGATCAAGGCAGTCAGTAGGTAGAAGCAAATTAGACTGTTGAGGACAGCCAGGGGGAGAGAGAAACAGAGAGATAGAGAGAGAAGATGGAGAGAGAAGGGAAGGGATTATAGGAAAGAGCCTTGGGGGAGCACCCTCAGGTAAGAGATATGGTATTTGGATGTTTAACCAGCAAAAGGAGTCTGAGAAGTAATCAGTCAGAAGGTAGAAGGAGTAATGTCACCCAAACTCAGAGAAGGGTGTGTGCACAGGAAACTAAATAATTAATCCTAAAGAATGAATGGTTCAAAGAACAAATCGTGGGATTAATAAATTTCATTAAAGAAGACGACAATTAGACAACATATAAAACTTTATGGGATGTAGCCAAAGTAGTACTTTGGGAGGTTTTTTTTTTTTAATGTTTTAAATGCTTACATTAATAAAATAGAGAGAAAAAAACATATCAATGGGGTAGGCATGCAACTAAAAAGAACTAGAAAAAATAAAATTTTAAAATCCCACATTAAACATCAAATTGGAAACCTTCAAAGAATTAGTAAATTTGAAAGAAAACTATTGAACTAATAAACAAAACTAAAGACTAGCGTTCTGAAAAAAATAAATGGCTAATTGGATTTAAATAAAAAAGAAAGAAGAATAACAAATTATCAGTATTAAAAGTGAAAAGAATTAATTCACCACCAAGGAAGAGGAAATTAATTATTTGGAGTTATTTTACTTAATTCATGCCAATAAATCTGACAATTAAAATTAAATGGATTAATAGTTACAAAAATATAAATTGCTCAGATTAACAGAAGAGGAAATATAGTATGAAAGAAATTCAACAAGTCATAAATGAGTTTCCTAAGAAAAAATCCCCAAGACTAAATACATTCACAAGTGAATTCTACCAAATATTTAAAGAACAATTAATCCTACTACTTCATAAGCTATTTGGAAAAATACTAAAAGAAGAAATCCTACCAAATTCATTTCACAACAAAAATATGGTGCTAATACTTAAACCAGGAAAAACAAAAATGGAGAAGGAAAACTAAAGACCAATTTACCTAATAAATACTGATGCAATTTTAAAAAAATAAAACACTAGCAAGGAAATTGCAGCAATATATCATAAAGAATATACACTATGACCAAGTGGGATTTATACCAGGAATTCAGGCTGGGTCAGTATTTAGGAAAACCATCAGTATAATTGACCATGTCAATAACAAAAAATCATATGATTATCTCAATAGATGCAGAAAAAGCTTTTGAAAAAATGTAACACTCATTCAAAATATAACATTCACCAGAAAGCATAGGAATAAATGGAGTTTTCCTTAAAATGATAAGTAGTTTCTATCTAAAACCATCAGCAAGCAATTTCTGTAATGGGAATGAGCTATAGGCTTTCTCCATAAGATGAGTGGTGTAGCAAGATACCCATTATCAACACTATTATTCAATATTGTACTAGAAATGCTAACTAAAGCAATAAGGCAAGGAAAAGAAATTGAAGGAATAAAAATAGGCAATGAGGGAACCAAACTATCACTCTTTCTTTGCAAATGTTATGATGGCATACTTAGAGAACACTAAGAAATCAACCAAAGAAAAATAGTTGAGACAATAAACCAGTTTTAGCAAAGTTGTATGATATGAAATAAAGCCACATAGATCATCATCATTTCTATATATTACCAACAAATCCAGGAGGAAGAGATAGAAAGAGATATTCCATTCAAATAACTTCAGTCATCACGAAATACTTAGGAATCTACCTGCTGAGGCAAACTGAGAAATTATATGGACACAATTAAAAAAAACACTTTTCATACAAATAAAATCAGATCTAAACAATTGGAGAAATAATCATTGCTCATGTGTAGGACAAGCCAATATAATAAAAAGGAAAATTCTACATAAATTAATTTATTTGTTCAGTGCCATAACAAAATACATACATATATATATATATATATATATATATATACATGTATATATATATACATGTATGTATTTATTTTAGTGAGCTAGGAAAAAGAAAAACAAAATTCATTCAAAAGAACAAATGATCAAGAATACCAAAGGAATCAATGAAAATAAATGTGAAAGAAGGTGGCCTAGCACTACCAGATTTCAAAATACATTACAAAGTGGTAATCATCAGACCAATCTGGTATTTTTGCTAAGAAATAGTGTTGCGTATCAGCAAAATAGATTAGGTATACAATACACAGTACTAAATGACCATAGTAATCTATGTAATCTAGTAAACTCTGAAATAGTACTTCAGAGTTGTTTTAATTGATCATTTCCTTAATAAATAGTGATTTAGAGCATTAAAAAAATAATTTTTAATCCTTGTTCCCTAAGGCATCTGTTACTTTAGATAGTGCATGAAAACATCCTTAGTGGAACATAATCAATTGTTTCTTGTAGTCCTTTACATTTTATTTTTGTATTTAAAAACATCTCTGTGAGAAGAGTTGTACTGAATTGTATTGGACTGACAAAGAAGTCCATGACACAATAAAAGGTAAGAACTCTCCCCCTGGGGAATCTCTTCTAAAGTTTAATTGCTACAGTATTTTCAACTTCGGGAGGAATCTCATATCCCATTGTTCAAGTTACATGAGACTCCAAACCCTCTGATTTCAATTTCTTGCTCCAGTTCCTAACCAATGCAATCAGCTACCCTCTTTCTGACAGTGGGTAAAAAGAATGATGCTTATATACTCCTTGTCCAGAATCTAAACCTGTGGTTAACCACCAGGATCTAATTGTTGAGTAGCATGGGAAACTGTAATTAGGAAGAGACCTCTAAGCAGAGTAGATTTCAAAGCAAACAATTTTGAACCACCATCCAGAAGAGATGTGAAAGCCTGGGGAGTGCTTGTGTTCATACTAGGTAATGAGGCCTGAGAGAAAGAAACAGTCTTCTAAAAACCTGCAAGAGAAATTCTGCTCATTGTGAAACACAATAACAATGGGAGATTTGGAAGAGACCTTAAATGTCACCTAGTCCAACACCCTCGTTTCACAGAAAAGGAAACTGAGGCAGAGCAAAAGGAAAATGGTTTAGGGAAATTAACTGATTCATTAATTGAGTGATTGATTGATTAAATTAATTAAGGTAAGAGCAAATATCAGAGCTAGAAACCCAAGTATCCTAAAACCAAATCTAATATTATACTTTTATATACCCATTTCAAGATAATAAATATTCATCAAATCCATACTACATACAACGTACTATGCTAGGCAATAAAGTCACAAAGATAAACCAGAAACATATTACCTGTTCTTGAGGTAGCCTGGTAGTATAGTGAAGAGACTGCTAGATGTAGAGTCAGGCCATTCTGAGTTCAAATCTGACCTCAGACATTTACTAGCTGTGAAATCCTGAGCAAGTCACTTAACTTGTCTGCATCGCTTTCATCTGTTCAGTCGTTTTTTAGTTGTGTCCGATTACATGACCCATTTGAGGCTCTCTTGGCAAAGATACTGGAATGGTTTGTCATTTCCTTTTCCAGCTCATTTTCAGATGAGGAAACTTAGGCAAACAGGGTTAAGTGACTATCCCAGAGTCACACAGCTAGTAAGAGTCTGAGGCCACATTTAAACTCAGGAAGTCTCCCTTACTCCAAGCCCAGCATTCTATCTACTGTGTCTCCTAGCTGCCTGAAAATGAGGATGATAATAGCATCTTCTCAAAGTTGTTCTAAGGGATAAATGAGATAATGATTCTAAAGTGCTTCGCAAATATTCAAATGCTTCACTGTTATTTTTATTGTACACCATAGTTCTGCAAAAAATCTTAGAATCAAAAAGGCGCAGTAGACAAAAGCACTAGATTTGGAATTATAGGACCTTATTTTTCACACCACCTCTGTTTTCTGTTAGCTATGTGACCTTGGGCAAGCCACTTTACCACTCTACGACTCAGTTTCTTCATCTGTAAAATGAAAGGGGTGAGACTAAATGACCTAAAAGCTATTTTCCAGGTCTAAATTCATGATTTTAGAATTACCTTCATGAGAAAGGGAAGAACTTAATTTGACTCCCCTCCCAACCACTCAGAAATTCAGACAAATGGCCCCTTTCTTTTGGCTTCTAGGCCTCATCAATAGTGGCTACAGGAAATCAAATTCAATATTACGTTCTTTGAACATAATCAATAACTATTGAAGAATTGCAAACCCAATAAAGTTGAGTTTCAACTCCATCCTTCCCTTACTCAAACAATAACATTTCTTGCCTGAGAAAAAGAAAGGCAGAAATAGGGGAAACTCTCCAGAACAGAAAAATAGTTTTGAATTAAACTGTTCAAAATAATTATAAAATAAACTGATTAAAGATAATTCTCTTTCGAAGGATTTTGAACTTAAAGTGAGTATAGGCAATATAGACTAGACCTATATTTCTTTCATGTAAAACAGTGGTCCTCAAATTCTTTCTTCTCGTGATCTCTTTATATTCTTAAAATTTACTGATGTCTCACCAAAGAGCTTTTTTTTATATAGGTCATATCTACCAATACTTACTATACTAGAAACTAAAACATCTTAGTATTATTATGAAAATAGTTTTGGCCTTGTTAAACTCCTGAAAGGGTTTATAAGATATCCAGGGATGCCTGGAGGAGTACTTTTTTTAAAAATTAATTTATTTATCTACTTATTTATTTATTTGTTCATTCGTTCATTTGTTTGTTCATCTGTCCATCTATTTATTTAGTCAGTTAGTTTTCATTCATTCATTCATTTCTTCATCTATTCATCTATTTATCTATTTGTCTATCTATTTATTTATTTAGTGGGGTAATGATGGTTAAGTGATTTACCCAGGATCACACAGCTAGTAAGTATCAAGTGTCTGAGGCAAGATTTGAACTCAGGTCCTCCTGAATCCAGGGCTGGTGCTTTATCCACTGGACCCAGTGCTTTATCCACCTAGCTGCCCCTGGAGTGCTCTTTAAAAAGCACTGAGAGAATTGCCATGTGAAGAAACTACTTTTCATACCACATAGCTACCTTCTTATAACTAAATAATATTAGGCAGCTAAAAGGTACCTTGGACAGAGAACAAGACCTTAAGTCAGGGACTCCTAAGGTCAAATCATATGTGTGACCCTAAGAAAATCAATCAAACTCTGTCTGACTTAATTTCCTCATCTGTAAAAAGAAGATACTACCTGCCAGGGTTGTTAAGAAGATAAATTGAGATAATGTTTGTAAAGCATTTTGTAAACTCCAAGTACTATATAGATGCTAATTAGATATTAGAGTTGCCTAAGGCACTAAGAGCTTAAGTGACTTACTTACCCGGGGGATCATAGTCAGTATGTAATAGAGTCAGAGTTTGAACACAGAGTTTGTTCCTGATTTTGAGGCTAGTTTTATATATAGTATAAGGCAGCCAGGTGGCATAGTGAATAGAGCATCAGGCCTGGAGTCAGGAAGACTTAAATTCAAATATGGCCTCAGGCACTTAGTAGCTGAGTGACCCTGATCAAGTCACTTAAGCAACCCTGTTTACTCCAGTTTTCTCACCTGTAAAATGATCTAGGGGTAAAAAATGACAAACCATTCTAATATCTTTGCCAAGAAAAGCCCAAATAAGGTCACAAAAAATAGTATACCACTAAAAAATGACTGAACGAGAACAATTCTATGGAGTATATCATGCTGCCCGCCATAATGGTAGAAGAGCAAGGTGGGACTTCTAGATGATGGAATCAAACAAAGTTATTGAGAATTTCCAGTGAAATGGAAATTAACTGTGTGACCCATATGAACAATTTTAAATAAATATACAAGACCAGGCAAACTGTTTGGCTACCATCTAGCTTCTTGAAAGAGTTGTATGATTAGGGTTTCCTTAGTCCATATATATATTCCAAACTACCAGGGACCTTAGAGGCCATCTAGTACAACTCTGTAATTTTATAGATGAGGAAACTGAGGCTACAGAGACCAGGTGACTTAGACTCATGGATGTATAGTCTGAAGGAACTTCAAACGTCATGGAGTCTGCCTGCCTTTCTCATTTTACAGATGAGAAAATTGAGGCACAGGAGATTAGGTGATTTAGGATTATATAGAAAGTTATAAGAGATCTCAGAAACTTTCTATGTCAACCTCTTCATCTTACCATTGGGGACACTAAGACCAGAAAGATTGATTTAAGTTCATAGATGTATATTTTAAAAGCACCTAAGAAGACATATAGTTCAACCCTCTCATTTTACAGATTAAGAAACTGAAGTCAGAGAAATTATATTATTTAGGATCACAGATATAGCCTATCCAGTACAGCCTCCTTGTTTACAGATGATAATATTGAAATTATTGAGAAATCAACTGAGATTTGGAGGTAGGATTCAAACCCATGACTTTTGGCCCTCCAGGGCCAATTCTCCTTTCACATTTATGAATAAAAAAACCATGAACTGAATATTATAATTCCAGAGAAAAAAATTTAAAACTATGTTCAAGGGACAAAAATATCTGAGAGCATATTTCTTTACCAATGTAGTAGAAGCCAGAGGGAAAATCCAGAGTGGGTCAAAATTCACAATGTTTTAATAACTTGTAAAAAATTATTTCCTTTATTTTCGCCATTTATGAGATTTGATTTTTCATACAATATAAATTCATTTCCTATATATAATGCTATTGTATTATAAATTAAAAACAAAAAACAAAGGAGTTATTAAATACTGAAACTCCTTTGTGACTTTCAGCCCTCCCTGTATCATTTACTAGACGAAGATTCACAATCTACACAATTGCTGTAGAAAGTAAGGTTGATCTGTTATCAGACATTACCTAATGCATATAAACTGTCAATGACCACCTGATCATTAAGTTATACCCTATTGACAAAGGTGCTACATACCTTTGAAAATCTACTGGGTTAACAATTTATGACAGTGTTTCAGGAACTAAAGACACTTCAGCTCATCGACTTATGCTATATAATTTGTAGAACAGATTTTTTCCACTAAGATATCTCCCTACTAAACTTATTCTGTCAGAACAAAATACCTTTGTCATCATCCCTAGAAAGCAATGCCAATCCATTCCCCCAAATCTCTGATTTCCAGCAAGTTTGTAGATTTAGTTCTTTTTAAATGTGTATACAAACACATACGAGAAAAGCAGCCATTTCTATCATTTGGCACAAAAATGTGACAATTCTGAGTCCCAAAACATCATTTGAGTCATTGCCTCCCAGTCTCTCAAAGGATCTATTTCCCCATAGCACCAAAAAAGTATCCTATAAAAGTGACAAAAGTCTAATTCCCAGTAATTTATCATAATCATATTTTGGCATGGTCTTTTTATTGACATCTCGATATGGGATGACTGCCAAGATTCAGTGTTGGCTTTTTTTTTAATTCAGTGACTTAGCAATAGAAGACAGTCTTAAAAATTCTTTTTAAAGGGAACACCTGATGTCATTCTGTGGTCTGTTCCCAGTAGGGAAGCTGTAAAGCAGGTTGTGCAGGCATATGTTGTCTCACTGTGTGTCCCTCTGCTCAAATCAAGCTGCTAAATGTTGTAAACAAAGGAAGGCTTTCTTCTGATATTTTGTCACTTCTTTTTCTTTGAAGTAGTTCATGGAGTAAAATGGAATCAATTCAAATCTCATGAGTTTTGGATAATCAGGTTAATCATTCTACTGGCATATTTCTGTTTTAAAGAGACTGGAAATTAAGAGTTTTCTCCTATCGTTTCGTTATAGTCTCTCTCCCAAGGTTGTTTGCTATGATCATCCTAAAATAAACCTTTATGATTCTAACACATAAAATATGGCATGAAAACATCCCATTTGATTTTCAAGAAAGGGGAAGAAATAGGGTAGGTCCGTTACTGCTCAAACAACACTTGTTAAAGACCCATCTCGAATACATTTGGGAAAGTAGTTAAGTGGTCAGGTTTCCAATTATCATGGGGATGTGAAGAAAGATATTCAACAAAAAAACACAGACTTTCCAGTGTAGTTAATGGACAAGATGATTCACTGTTCTAAAATGGCGAGATAAAATAGAAAGCCAATGCCTGAGACAACAAATAGAATACAAAGACTAGAAACTCATACTGCCCAGGAAAAGCAAGTGTTTTCCCATAATTCAGAACATAATATGCTGTAATAAAATTTAGGGAGATCCCACTTTAGAGCACAGACCTCACCTAATATAGACAGAAACATGTATAGCTCCATGACAATCTAGGATTCTAATCCTGGAAAGAATTCATTACAGTCTTCTTTTATTATAAATAGCAGTCATGAGAACTTTCCTAAGGTATAATAGAAAGCTATATAAAATAACTAGGGATATAAAGAGAATTTAGACAATGTAAAAACAAAAAATAATCAATATAATTTATTTATAAAACAAATATAATAATTGGAAAGACCACCCACATCTTTGAATATATATATATATATATACATATATATATATTTGCTAAGCTATAATGATGTTACCTATGGGTAGTGTTTTATAGTGGTTTTTTTCTTTTCTTTTCTTTCTTTTTGTTTGTTTGTTTTGGTTTTTTGTGGGCCAATGAGAGTTAAGTAATTTGCCCAGGGTCACACAGCTAGTAAGTGTCTGAGGCCAAATTTTAATTCAGGTCCTCCTGAATCCAGGGCTGGTGCTTTATACACTGTGCCACCTAGCTGCCCCTACTTTATAGTTTTCAAAGTGCTTTCACATAGTGGGTCTCCCACAGTGCCTGGCTCATAGTAGACACTTAGTAAATTCTTGTGGATTGATTGATACCCTGTTATCATCACCAATATAGCTGACATTTTCATATTATTTTGTTTTGCATTTTGCATATGTTATCTTATTTGACCTTCACAAAAAACCTTATGAGACAGATGCTGCTAATATTATCATCTTTCCAGATAAGGAAAGTAAGGCTCAGATGGCTGAGGCCATACACTTAGTAAACATATTAGTTAGAATTCAAACCCAAGCCCCAAACTTCATCAGCTACATCATCCTCACAGATTTCCCATGAGTAAGGCAGGGGTTGGAGGGGAGGTTTACACTGAAAAGAAGACTGGATATAGAGCCAGAGGGGCTGTTTCCTAAAGGACCCTCTGATGCATTCTAATGATGAGGTGTTGGACAGGTCACTCAACCTCCTTGGGCCTCAGTTTTCCCACCTTTAAAATTAGGAGCTTAGCCTAGTTGACCTCTGAGGTCCTTTTTACCTCTAGATATATGATCTTCTGACCCCTAGGTGAATTACAAGCTCCCTAGGGCTCTGTTTCCCCACTTGTAAAATTAAAAGGTGTAAGAAAATAATTATTAATAATGGATTTGGGGGGACCCAGAGACCTCCCCACACACACTCAGGAACTCTGGATGGTTTCTCAGAACCAGCCCAGAGACAACAGAAATGGAAATCAAACTCTGAGTAGAGGGTCTGTCTTTGATTAGACCTTGAGCTCAGCACAGTACAGCTCATTTTGATATGGAACATCCTCAGGTCCCATAAACCAACAGAATTGAATGATGCTAGCCAAGCTTACGCTCTTTTTCCCTGGGTGAACCAGCCACTAATTCTCTCTCCTGCCCCCTGGCTGGACTTTTCTCTATCTTGGTAGTGGAGGACTTCTGAACTCTGCTTAGAACAATGTTCTCGTTCTCTCTCTCTCTCTCTCTCTCTCTCTCTCTCTCTCTCTCTCTCTCTCTCTCTCTCTCTCTCTCTTTCTCTCTCTCTCTCATTCTCTCTGGTGCTGGGGACTTTCAGATTGCCTTAAATTCAGTCAACTCTTTACTAACATTTAATATGATTTAATAAATGTTTGCTGCTAAAATTGGTGCAATAGTCTCTAATTTGCAAGTAGCAATATATTAGAATAACTTAGAAACAGGCTTCCCCTCAATATTTTCAAAGGACACAAAGGTTAATCTATTTGCCCTCTGAGGTCCCTTCCAGCTTTAGAACTCTGATCCTAATTCCATCTTGCAAATGAGGAAACTACATTTCTCTGAAGATGAAGGATTTGCCCAGGTTCTCACAGTTGGTGATCAGCAGATCCAGTGTTAGAACATGATCATGTATCCTAGTGAATTTTCTTTTTGAACATTCCATGCACAGATAACTAGGTTACCATGCAGTATCTTCCTAAGTCATTTTCACATTTCAGTCTTTCGACTTTTTTTTTTGTAGGGCAATTGGGGTTAAATGACTTGCCCAGGGTCACACAGCTAGTAAGTGTCAAATGTCTGAGGCTGGATTTGAACTCATGTCCTCCTGAATCCAAGGCTGTTGCTTTATCCACTGTGCCACGTAGCTTCCCCCACATTTCAGTCTTATTAAAATTACCTACCCACCTCTCGCATCTTCCCTCTCCTACAAATAGGGGAAATTGGAGAGAAGATGAGAAGATGAGAAGTAGCAGTTCATAAAGAACTGAAGAATAGCGTCAGAATTCTTCTCTGCCATATACAAGCTCTATGACTGGTTAAATCACACAACTTGGCGGATCCCCCAGGAAGCTCTCAAGTCTCTAAATAGTAGAGCAAGTGATGATCTGTGTTGGTAAAGGCCACTTCCTCATGGGAAGTTCCTTTTGCTGATGAAGTCATGTGTCTATCATAAAAAAAAAAAACAAGATCCTTGATGCTCTCATATCAACATTGTACCTCTCTTTTTTTTCCTTCCTATTCTACCACTGTGCCTTATATTTATACCCCTTTATTGGAAGAATAAGAATTCAAAAATTAAGCTGTTTTCCACTGTTTCTCTTCCAAATAAACTGTCCCCATGAATGAATTTAATGCAAAAATGATTCTATTAATCAAACTATTAATATATCTGGGATCATTATCCAAGTTTTATGATTCTACTTTTTCATTTTCAGGCTAAAGTATCCCAACTGCAGAGTTCTGAATCTTTCCTGAAGTCAACGTTTTTTACTTTTCATCATGGCTCTTCCCTGCCCCTTTCTGTACCTTCTGAATGTGTAGAATCATAAAATCATACTTTCCATATAGAGGCAGAAGAGACCTCAGAGGTCATTAAGCCCAATCCATTCAATTTACAGATGAGGAAGTTGAGGCACAGAAAGGTTAGATGGTTTGTCCAGGGTCCCACAGATAATGAGGTTCTGAAGTGACATTTGAACCCCTCTTCTTGATTCCAAACCCAGTCTTCTCTCCATTGTACCATACTGTCTTGCTCTGCTCTTAGCTTGAAACTGAGAAGGAAATTTTAAAAGAAAAAAAAAACCTTCCCTAACTTCTGAAAACACTTTACATTTCCCCAAGAGCATCATTTATGATGTAACATTGATGTGCATTTTGTGGAGGGAGAGATGAGGACAAACTGAACATTAGCCTTACTTTACAGTTCTTGACAAATGGAAAGTCGCCCCACCAGGTTTATAAAGAATTTACAAACTCAACATATTGACCAAGGAAAAGGAGAACAAGCTGACAAAACCAGAGAAACCCCAAAGCCAGATTTTAAAAATACATTTTCCAAAGGATATGCCAAGGTTTCTTTCAAAAGATCAGAACTTCAAGCAACTAGAACTCTAACCAGAATTTTTCCCTTCTCTGGACCTTCTCCTACTAAAGATGCTAAAGGCAAGAAACCAATTTGCTATCAATCATTCATTTAGGAAGTCCCAAAGGGCACGTTGAACTCAGTACACATTCAGCCCAATTTTCTACCTCTACAACTCAGTTTCTACCTTCTGTACTGAGTGTTGAAATACAAGATAATGGCCTTAAGGAGGGGCAAGGCCCTCAATTATCAATGAAAGGTCCATTGTATTCACTGTGTTATTAAGACCCCAAAATAGAGTTTTAGAATTTCAATAACAAGGTTTGAAATTTTCAAAAATTCCAAAACTTCAGTTAAGAGGGAATTTAATTAAATTTAATCAAAATGACTTAAAATTATTTCATTAATATAATTAATTTTAAAAGACATTCCTTGAGCTTGTCAGTTAACAGTTGTTTCCCAGAACTGGATTATCTTTTTTCATACTATTATGCATTTCTTACTGTATAATTTCCAAATATTGAATAATGGAAAAATCACCAAGCTTAAAATAAGAAAACATTCCTTCTATTCTCAGCCTCTACTACTAGTTATCTGCATAATCATACACAATTCACTTCCTCTATCTGGGGCTCAGTTCCAAATAGATGAGATTAACAGGTTGGATTAGATAAAGGCTAAATTTCCTTCTAGCTACAAAATAATTAATAACAAGGAGTGTGTACAATATCAGAGTTTTGAAACCTGAAGTCAAGAAGATCTGAGTTCAAATCCGACTTCTGATACTGGCTACATGACCCTAAGGAAGATACTTATAACTCAGTGTGCCTCACTTTCTCTAAGTGCAAAATGAGGATGGTGGACTAGCTGCCCTTTAAGGTCTCTTGCACCCCTAAATTTACAAGGTATAATACTTACCTACAAAAACCACTAGTTCTGAAGTCAGAGTTCCTGGGATCAATTCTGGCTTCTGATACTTACTACCTGTATATTCTTGAGCAAATCACTTTACCATCCTAGCTACAGTTTTCATATTTATACATCTACAAAATATGCAGATTGGATGTCCCCAATCCTATAGATAAAACATATTACATACATACACACACATACAAAACAAATTCAGACTTAAAATGGAAGGATCATAAATCTAGAGCTGGAATGAGGTCCTCTCAGACATTCTTGCCTAACTACCTCATCCTATAAATGTGGAAACAGTGAGCCAATGAGGTTATATACTTTGGCCAAGATCACACAGGTAGGAAACAGGAGCATCTTCCAAAAGTGCTAATTAGATAGATAGATAGACAGACAGATAGATAGAAATATATATATATATATATATATATGTATATATATACATTTTAAAATTGTTATTTTTATTTTATGGAATAAAACAAGCATTTTCATAATTTAGTACAATAAATAGATGATTACACATGAAACTGCAAATCTTCTATGCATAACTTGCTATTCCTTTAAAATGTACAACAAAATTATCATGTAAACGTCTTTTTTTTTCTTCCCAATCCCCCATCCTAGAGATGGCTACCATTAGACACAAATCGGTATATAGGTGTGTACACACCTATATACACACACACACATACACTCTCATATATATACATACATATATAGTATATATTGTATATATGTATTTGTATATGTATATGTAAAATTATACACACACTACTGTTTATCAGTTCTTTCTCTGGATAAAGATATTGTCTTTCTTCATGTGTCCTTAATAGTTAATTTGGGCATTTATAACAGTCAAAAATAACTTATTCGCTCAAAGTCATTCTTAAAACAAGGTTGTTGTTACTGTACACAATGTTCCCTTGTTTCTGCTCATTTTACTCTTTATTATTTTGTATGTCTTTCCATGTTTTTCTAATATCATAAAGCTCATTATTTCTTATAGCAAAATAGTATTTCATCACAATCATATATCACAACTTGTTCAACCATTCCCCAATTGATGGGCATCTCTGCAATTTCCAGTTCTTTGACACCACAAAGAGAGATGTTACAAACATGTTAGAACCTATAGGATCTTTTCCTTTTTCCCTAATTATCCTCAGTGATAGACCAAGTAGTGGTATTTCTGGGTCAAAAAGGGATAGGTAATCTAATAACTCTTTGGGCATAATTCCAGATTATATATACATATATACATACAGACATACATACATGTATACATATATACACATATATATTGTGTATATACATTTGTATATCATGCATTTATACACACATATAAGCCATGTGTATACATGCATGTACATGTGTATGACTATATAGAAGCTGTGTATGCATGCATATTATATGTACATGTGTGTGTATATATATATGTGTGTGTGTGTATACATTTGAAAAACAAACAACTAAAAGAAGGTTTAACTTATATACCATAAAGATAAAAGGGGACGATTTTATCCTTAACAGCAAATTTTTAATGCTACTGTAATTTTATTATTCTCCACGCTTATTTTTCAAAGTATAAATATGGATGATAAAACTAAAGCAATCCATCCTTCCTATGAATTCTACATCTGCTTTTCCAAGTTTCTGAAGTGGATATACAACTGCTCGCTTGATTTTTTCCATGAATTTTTATTTAGTCAAACCCTTATTCTGAGAGCTCTTGTTGGGAAATTCAGTACAATAATCCATCTTGATTTCCAAGCTCTTGAGTTATTTTAAATTACAGATGCTTACCCAATACTAGTTTAATAGCAACTGCAATGTCTAGATGGGCCAAGATATAGACAAGATGTGAAATCCTGTTTCAAAGATTCAATTTTCTTATTCCATCAAGCAGGACCAGATGAGATGGGGCTTCACCTAAATAGTTCTACCTATTCTAACTTGGAATTTAAACATATGTAAAGTAATAGGCAAAACAACTGATGTTCCATTAAGAAAGGGGCACTAATTGTGTCTTCATAGAGACAGTAAGCCATGTTTAAAACTTAATCACCAGAAAACAGTTTGTGGTCTGACCAGTTTTAAGTTTATAAATCAATCAACTGGTACTTATTAAAATGTTCCTATGAAGTGCTAGGCACTATGCTAGGTTCCAGGGATATGAAGGAAAAAATGCTATCTATGATGTGTAAAGTATTACAAGAGATACAAGAGAATGTCCCTGTCCTCATGAAGCTTATAGACTATTAAAAAGTAATCATCAACATAGATACAAAATAGAGTATGCCAACGAAGCACATTAGATTATTACATAACAGAGTGCTATTCCAACCACATTGTGTACTATGAAAACAAAACTTCTAGGCAGGTTGCTATTACAATGTTGTGGGTCATTAATAAGTGCCCATGTGTTTAGGAATGGATCTCTGCCAGTGGGAAAATATTTAAAGAAAATAATTCAGCCATATCAAGGAAAAAGATGAAGATTTATGTTCTATTTTAAAAGGGCAAGTTGAAACAGCACATAGAATCAACCCCCCAAAGAAAAAGAAAACAAAGGCAATAACTCTCAGTCTATTGGGATTTTAAGATACAGTTTTGTGTCAAGGCCCTAATGAGCTGCTTATGAAAATAAGAGAGCAAATGGTAAAATGTCTAACTTCTCAAAGAGCTCCGATTTGTAAAAGCTTCTCCCCATCTCCCCCACCATCTGTGATATAAAGAGCAACAGACTTACCCAAATCTCATTTGAAAATACTACTTATGTGCAGACAAGCACAATATCAGAAATGCTATTATTTCTAAAAGAATCCTAATTTTTATTTTATGTAGAGATAAACATGCTCCAGCTGCCTTTGTATTATGCTTAATTTAGAAATTCTAAGCTATATGTACATATTTGTATGTATATGTATATATGTTTATGTATGTGTATTAAACTAATGGTGGTTTATAACTTGTGGAAATATGTAACATTTTAAAAATCCAAAGTTTTACGCAGTAGTTGGGAAATTGGGTATCACAATAAGTGAAGGCAGTACTTTTAGTTACCCACGTGCAATATTAAAATGTGTGTATGTATGTATATGTATGTGTATAGGTATATATATATTCTTATATGTTATATTTGTATATAGATGGAAATTATTATTACATACATATGCATAGAAAGATAGATAGATAGATAGATAGATAGATAGATAGATAGATAGATAGATAGATAGATAGATAGATAGATGTACATATATATGTATACATGCCAAGCAATGTAGCAGGTTAATTAAATTTTAGGTAGAAAACCACCTCCAATTAGACTCGAATCATCATGCTGGAGATGTCACTGTGAACAAACATTATTCTTCCTTTCACAGCACACATTCTTTATTACTGAACTTTTGATTCACCTTGTAAATAGCAAAACACAGCAGGGGGAGTAATTGTTTTGAAAATACTGTGGAAATAAAAAAGGAAGCAAGAAAGCAAACTAAGAGTAGCTCTTAATGGAAATCTTGCATCCCACTAAGCAATGAGCATTAATTATAACCTGGCTGAAGTGGGCAAAGTCCACACCAATTGTTTGAGCTACCACAGCATGCAAATCTGTTGCATAGATTTTAGATCATAATTCATATGTCACAAACAATACCACACGGTGCAATAATATGGCATGAACAATAGAAATTATTTTTACACTTTTTGGAGATACTCAGGGGCAACTAGGTGGATAAAGTGCTGGACTAGAGTCAAGGAAACTCTTCTTTCCGAGTTCAAATCCAGTCTCAGACACTTACAAGGTGTGTGACCCTGAGCAAGTCATTTAACCCTGATTGCCTCAGTTTACTCATCTGTAAATTGAGCTGGAGAAGGAAGCAGCCAATCATTCCAGTGTCTTTTCCAAGAAAACTCCAAATGGGCTTCACAAAGAATCAGACACAACTGAACAACAAGAAGATACATAAACTCTACCAAGACATATCATCACATATAGCTGGATGACTGAACAATAAAAAGCGAATAATTAGTCATCTCTTTCCATAATGTTATAGGGATTACCTGATTTGATCCTCAAGAGAAACATATAAGGCATCTGCTATATGTCTTCTCTGTGCTAGGCACTGTGGTAAATTCTGGGGATAAGAAGAAAGGCAAAAAAAAAAAAATAGTTCCTGCTTTCAAGGAGCTCATATCCTAATGGGGGAAGGCAACATGTAAATATTTTATGTCTGTACAAGATATATGCAGATGGCAAGAAATCTCAGAGGAGAAGGCACTAGCAGGTGGGGAACATGGGACAGTCCTCTTACAGAAGACAGGATTTGAGCTGATATTTAAAGGAGTGCAGGGAACCTAAGAAAGAGTTGTGAGGTAGAACATTTTAGTCCCATCTTACCATATAAAGAGACTGAGGCAGTTGCACCAATTATACCAGCTAGCGAGTGCCTAAGCCAGGACTAAAATCCATGTCTCCCACCTTTATCGCAATGTGCTTGAGTTCAAAGATATTCATTACCAGAAGATGAAGTTAAAGATAGCAGATCTTTGGGTCAGGATGATGTAGCTTTGAACCCTGATGTTGACACATGCTGACTGTGAGGCCATAGGCAAGGCACATAAATTTTCAATGTCCCACACAACTATGACTTAGAACAGATGGTGGAGGAAATTTCTTCACTGGTGAAATCACAATTTTCAGAACAATATAAATTAAAAATATGTGTCATACTTTTTTTCATTCAATCCTGATGATTCCCAATCAAAATTACTACCATTTTCAATATCAGGAAATCCCCAGAGAAAGATCCCTCAATGATGTGCTTCTTATGCCAGCCTTTCAAGGCTGTGAATTCCTCATTCCTAACATCACTTTCCAAGAAGGTCCCAATTTAATGCCTCCTTTCGGTTTGCTGGTGATACTAGTTCTTAAATGCTATGTCAGTTGAGCGAAGTCTGGGATGCCTTATTAAGCCGGAGGACCAGCTCACCTAAGTTCAAAAACCAGAAGATTAAATCACCAAGTGATAAATTCTCTCAGCCCCCACAGATCATCATAGTTATATATTAAAAGGTGTGGAGGTTGCAATATTCATCTGTATAGTCAGTCAACAAACATTCGTTAAGTATTTACTATGGAGGAAAGTATCCAAACCACAAATTCATAGATATTGCAAACATTGAAATGAAAAAAAAAATCCAACAATATACATCCAGTCAAGCAGCACACCCATCCCTCCAAATCAAACTTTCAGAGTAAGTAAGCTCCCTGAGGACAAGGATTTGGTTTTGTTTCTTTGTCTCCAACACCTACAATAGTGCCTAGCACATAGTAGGTGATTAGTAAATACTTGTTGAACAGAGTGTTCAAGGTAGTTTCTAAACCACATCTAGAACCACACACCCTCTACTGATACTATTTTAAGAAATCTAGATTTGCTATAAGCAGCCTAAAGACCTTGGTTGCTCTAGAATGCTCTTTTTCGCCATCTCTGCTTCCAAACTTCCCTGGATTCTTTCAAATTGCAGCTAAAATCCCATCGTCTACAGGAAAAGTTTTGCCTAGCTCCTTTAATTCTACTGTCTTCGTTTTGTTTTCACTATTTATACCATAGAAGGCCTGTCTGTACATATGTTTACATGTTGTCTCTTGCATTTGTGGTGAGTAAAATTAAATGGGATCGCCTATTATTGTGCCAGGTTTGGGGAATTTAGCTGGGGTTTATTATATATTTGTTGCTTAGACATTATGCTTGGCCCCTAGCACAGGGCCTGGCACATAGTAGGCACGTCATAAAAACTGACTGACTGACCGGGTTCAAAGGAAGTGACTGGCTACTACTAATGATGCACTCCTGAGAAATTTGCTCAATCTTCTCAGACCTGCAATAAGTACTTAGGTCAGGTATTCTTAACCTGGATTTCACAGACACTCAAGGAATTTAGTGGACAGATTTTGGTGGGGCGGGGATGGGGATGAAATTGGATGAGGGAAAAACAATTACATCTTTCAATATAATCAATTTCCCTTGCAATCCTATATATTTTATTTTATGAATTTATGAATATTATACTGAGAAAGGGTCTGTAGGCTTCATCTGACTGCCAAAGGATACCATATTACCAAAAAAAAAAAAGAGAGATTAAGAAATTATGCTCTAAGACATAAAGGGTTTGGGATTTGCTTGTATTTGTATTACCCATGCTTAGGGAATCACAGTTCCACATTTACATTCAGGTTAAGGTTAATTCCAGTTAAGAGTTAGAACAATTGAACTAAACAATACAGTACAAAAGATGGCATGAAAACCAAAGGGAGATAAACCCTCCTTTAGAATTATAAGAGAAAGCACAAAGAAATGTGTAGCAATTTGATAGTTGGACAGTTGACCCAGCATCACACGGCTAAGTGAACAAGGTAGCCAGTTACCCCCAGCAGAACTCAATATACGGGGAGAACAATGTCTTAATAAAGGAATTCTGGTGTGGAGGATGCAGTGTATGTATGTATGTGTATATATGTATATATACACATACATACACATACACATATACACACACAGGGGTCAATAAAGGATTAAGTGATTGTTCCAACTGAAGGTTTCTCTTCATGCAGAGCACGTGAAAGCTTTCCCAAATCAGTCTTGCTGCTTAGAATCAGAGGGTCAAAAACCCCAGGCAATCAGAAATTCCCAATTAACCAAATGAAATCTCAAACATTAACCCAGACATAAACACAGTCATTTCCAAGTTCTGGCTCCAAGGACACGCATGTGAGCCTGGCCAGTCTGGATGCCTGTTCAAACGGTAAAAGTGAAGCCGCATTTCCTTATGAAGAGAAGGGGAAATCATTTGCAACTCTAGTACCAGTTAGAAAGCACTTTCAAATCACTCCTTGAGAAGCAAGGTGTCAAAAAGCCAGCAGCGCAACCTGGTGGGTTTAGCTGAAAGTAATTAAGAATCATGTGGAGAGAAAGCTGCCGTTTTGGTTCCTCCCTGGACCCAAGCAATCACCTGCTGGTCCTTTCACTGCCCCTGCCCCTAGGGCAAAAGCCCTAGGAAGGACAATTGACTTTTTTTTTCCTTGAGAGAGAGAGAGGGAGAGGAGAGATAGAGACAGACAGACAGAGACAGAGACTAAGACAGACACACACACACAGACACACAGAGAGAGACAGAGAGAGGCAGAGAGAGAGAGAGACAGACAGAGCGAGAGAGAGACAAAGACACACAGAGAGAGAGAGACAGAGAGAGCGCCAATGGGTTGTTCTGCCCTCAGTGCAACTTCACGGGGCTCCCGGGCTCCAAAGGGAAGCAAGGGGCGCAGGGACATGACTCCGTCAGAGCTGGACTGAAGCTGAGGCTACTGCCTTGCCAAAACGCCCCAACTCGGAGGGCACCCAACCTTCCCCTGTTGGCACTAGAGGAGCTGCCAAGACCAGCTCTTCATCCTCACCCATTAGGAGCTCCTTGCCCTCAGTGGTAACCACTCCAGCCCCCTGCCAGGCAGCCAGTCCTCCTCTCCTCCTCTTGGGGCAGCAGCGCCGGGTGATGCCCTCCACAGGAGTGGGCTCCAACAGACCAGCGCCCTGCACGCCCCCTCCACTAATGAGATGCTAGAGCGCATGTAAGGAGTCCGGGCTACAACCAGCCCCTCCACCCCGGGACCTCCCTCTCTTCCAGTCAACCAGCTTACCGTGACGGGGCTGGGGCGGCTTGGGGGCCCCCGGCAGCTTGTCCCGTCTGCTGCCCAGCGAGCCCTTCATCCTCCGAGATGCTGCTCCCCTGCCCCCTGGCCCCGCCATGAGGGAGCGGCGGCCGCCCGGTGCCCGCCCGGTGCCTGGGCACAAGCACACGCCCGCCCACTGGCTGGCTCACGGGCTGGGAGAAGGGTGAGAGCTCGGGTGGCAGAAGCGGGGGTGGCAGTCGGAGGGGTCGGTGGGTCAGGCGCAGGTCGCTCGTTTGCTCTCTCCCGGTGTCCCTCTTTCTGCTTCTCTGGCTCGCTCCCTCTCTCCCCGGCTGTTCTCGGGCAGGCGGGCTGCCGAGAAGTGGTCCAGCCAGCGGTCCCGCCTCTTCTTGGGCCGGCCGCCCCGCTTCTGTCACTCAGGCTCGGGCTGCCTCCCTGGCCGGCCGGGACCGGGTCTGGGGGGCGGTGCGCTCTCTCCCTGACTCGCGGCCACCTCCCCTGCGCTCAACTCCTGTGACCCTCACCGTTCGGGCGCCCCAAGTCAGGGGTTGGAATCAGGTGGCATCCAGGGCATCTCGCCTCCCCTGTCCTTGGCACCTTGGTGCCACGAGAAGAGAAGAACGAGTGGAGGCTGAAAGGGGAAGGGAGAGATGAAAAGCAGAGAGCCCACGAAGAAATCTCCTTAGACGGAGTGACTCAGGGGTGTCAGCGAGATGGGGGAAGGGGAGAGAAGATGTGTGCCAGCATCCAGACTAAGTATTAACGATGAGTCCCGATCTGTTTCATAGAGGACGCCCTGGCCCCTCACCACTCCCCAACTCGCCCTGCTTCGACTGCCTCGCCTTCTTACTTTTGCTTTAGTAGTTTATTTTCTGTAGAGTTTGGACCCCATCACAACACACACTCACAGCTCTCGAACACACAATGCTCCCCCTCTTGAGACACCCCTATTCAATTATCCTATGCAGATTTAACCCAGAGACCTTGGAGCCTAGGAAGAGCATTCCTGGGCCTCAAACCCTAAAAGGACTTTGTGTATCTTTTAGTCAAACCTGCCCACCCATCCCTACCCCCACACTTTTGTTTTTCAAATGAGGAAACTGAGGTTCAGTGGGGTAAAACCGATTGCCAAAGGTCACAGAGCTAGTGAACATAATAGAACCAGGAGAGGAAGTGTGTCGTGTTGGAATGAGTTGGACTGTGGACACCCCACCTGTGGCCCCTCCATGACCTTGGTCAAATTATTAAAACTTTCTTAGACTCAGTTTCCTCATTTGTAAAATCAAGAAGTGGAGTAAATGTCCTCCAAGAGCCCTTCCATTTCAAAATTTATGATTCCATTAGAACCCTCCATTCAACTAACATTTAAGCACCCACTGTATGCAGAATACTATGTTAGACACTGAGGCAAATCTAGGGTTTAGGGACCCTGGCATCTCAGCATACACAAAAGAGGCAGTATCTCCTTTTTATGCACACCAACATTCCTTTCTTCCCCTATTTCACTTACCTACTGCCTACACCTGACTACCCAAGAAGCACAAACCTGGAATCAGGAGACCTCTAATGACCAGGGATCGAGATAAAATTGTCACAATCTAGCTAGGAGACCCTCAGCAGAACCATTTCCCCACTCTGAAGCATTTTAATGAACTTTCGAATGGAAATACTCATATATCCTGCTACCTTTCAGAACACTGACAAGAAAAAATTAGTTCAATAGTGGAAAGAGGTTGGGGCTCTGGCCCCAGAGTTGGAGGGTTCAAACACCACCTCTCATGTTTACAAACTCACATTGGGCAAATCTCTTTAATTCCCTCAGTCTCGATTTCTTCAGCTATAAAAATGAGAGAGTTGGACTGCATGGATTCTGAGGTCTCTTCCAGGCTAGCTCTATGATATTTATATGTTGTCTTCCCCATTAGAATGTAATCTCCTCAAAAGCAAGTACTGTTTTGGCTTTCTTTGTATCCTCAGGGCTTAGCACAATGCCTAACACATTGTAAGCACTTAATAAATGTGTGAGTGTTTTTTTCCTTAACTGATTACCTGACATGATCCTCTGTGGAGATACTAACAGTTATTAAGTAATATGCAAATATGGAGCACCTAGTTATTACCATAATTTAATACTCATTGGACCACAGGCAAATTTTGTTATATTTCTGATATAATCCCATCTTCCCTCTTCCTAAGAGGTGTATGTAAAGGCTTCTGCTATTAGTCTACCAATCAAAATATAGAGGAGACCATTCCCCAGTAGAGAATTCCAGAAATTAGGGTAGGGATGAAAAATGAGATAAGGAACTAGAATACCTTATCCAACAGAGTCTGATAGAGAAGCTTACAACCTGAATTCTGCTTTAAGGTAGGTCAGGGAGGTGAGGTGTTTACTTCACAGAAATTAGTTGTATTGAATGAAGTCAGATTCTTCAAAGACAGTATTCTACTGCAATCTCAAAAGCACACCCTTCCAACCCTTCCTTAGATCAGTTGCTCAAAGCAACAGCAACTACAACTGTCCTACTCCTTTCAAGCTACAAAATATTCTGCAGACTCCTCTAATATGCCTCTGTAAGCAGAATTGATGGGATTTCCCCATGGCAAACATGAGAATCCTTCTACCTTTCTTTGAGATCCATCCATTATTCACCCTCATCTCTTAAGATCCCTGACTTACAGGCTCTATTAATTAAACAAACAGACACACAAATCATCTTTTTTTTTTCTGTAGTTTCTGTAGGTTTCTTAGCTCTCATTCATTCTGTTCTCTGCAATCTTTCAGGGTTTTGAAAGGCAGAAGGAATGTTGAGAGTATAATCCATGAGAGCCTTGAACTACAAAAGTCCAAATTTAAAAAATATATATCCTACAAAATTTTATCCCATCTGTTGTTAATTAAAAAAACAACATGGAACACCATAAATAAGCATAAACACATGGCCATTTCGCCTCAAGACTTCATGGGGGACAAAGGGGAGGTTGATTGACACTATCAATAAATTAATGTGAATTCTTAGTGGGTTCTCAGGAGTGTATCTATTTTGTTTTAAGATAGCAGACTGAGACATGTTTCTCTATACTCTCAATAGTATTGAAACCCATGAAATATTATCAGAGTTAGGCCCACTTTGAAAATGTTATTTGCTGCCATTTTGCTTCTAGATGAAAAACTGAACCACAAATCAAACTTGATACTTTTTAGCAATGAAAAAAAAACCTCCGTCCACATTGGTCAATCCCTATATTTTCCCCATTAAAATTTTAAAACATTAAATAATGATGTCATTTACTCAGATATAGGAGCATCCCAACCTTAAGCTGTCCTAAGAACTAAAAAAATGTACTGAAAACACCCTTACATTTGCATTGAGTCGTTTTAGTCATGTCCAACTCTTTGTGACTGCATTTGTGATTTTCTTGGCAAAGATATTGGAATGGTTTGCCATTTCCTTCTCCAGCTCATTTTACAGATGAGGAAACTGAGGCAAGCAGGGTTAAATGACTATCCCAGTGTCACACAGCTAGTAAGTGTCTGAGAACAGATTTGAATTCAAGAAGATGAGCCTTCCTGACTTTAGGTCCCACACTCTACCCACTGCATCACCTAACAGCCTTTATATTTAACACTTGTTCAACCATTTTCATTTATACAGTATATAGTATGGCATATTATATTCATCATGGCATTATAATGAACACAAGCTCTGGAATCATAGGACATGGGTTCAAATTCTGCCTCTCAAGCTTAAGTCAATTAAAGTTCCTGGACCTCAGTTTCTTCATGTATTGAATAAGGCCATTGCATATATGGCCTCTGGTGTCCCTTCTAACTTTAGATCAACTTTCCTTTACCTTTTTTTTTTTTTTTTGGAAAATATATCCATAGTCTAGGTGGGTGGTAATAAGAAGCAATAGCCACAGTAGAAAGACCAAAGATGAGATGGATCCAAGAGATATCAGGAATTAATGCCAGTGTATCTGTATTCAGGAATAAATGTCCAAAAACCTAGACTAATTGTGCTTTCCTCAATTTGGGGCACATTATACTGCTTGCAAACTGGCACTGAACCATTGCTTTTGATTATGATTCTTTTTATACCATGAATCCAGTGACATCTTTTACATGCATGCATGCACATATTGATCTAGGCAAATCATCAAAACACCTTGCCTATAATCAGAAAGTCAATGGTACAGTCAAGAATTTCTGTCTGCTGCCACACTAGATAATCCCCTTGGTCATGCAGCATTTCAATTCTTTCAGTTTTTTGAAAGTGTGCAGCTATCAATTTTAACCTGCCACCTGTCTATCCATTATCCCTCACTCCCACTATGACTGGCTCATCTTGTTTTCCTAGTCATATATTTTTTTGATTTTGTTTTTGTTTTTGTTTTTACATATAAGGTATTTTATTTTTTCCATTACATGTAAAGATAGTTCTCAACTTTTGTTTATATAAGTTTTACAATTTCAGATTTTTCTCCCTCCCTCCCCTCCCTCCACCCACCCCTAGACAGCAGGTAATATGATATAGGTTATATCTATATACATATAAATATATATATATATATTTATACACACATAATAACATTAATCCTATTTCTGCATTAGTCCTGTTATAAGAGAAAAAATCAGAGCAATGATGAAAAACCTCAAAATAGAAAAAAAAAACACAACAGCACCAAAAATAAAAGAAATAGTATGGTTCATTCAGCATCTATACTCCACAGTTCTTTTTTTTTTCTTGGATTTGGAGATCCTCTTCTATCATGAGTTCCCTGGAACTCTTCTGCACCATTGCATTGGTGAGAAGACTATAGTCCATCACAGTAGATCAACACTCAATGTTGATGATACTGGATACAATGTTCTTCTGGTTCTGCTCATCTCACTCATCATCAGCTCACGCAAGACCCTCCAGGTTTCTCTGAACTCCTCCTGCTCATCATTTCTTACAGCACAATAGTATTCCATTGTATTCATATACCACAACTTGTCCAGCCATTCCCCAATTGATGGGCACCCCCTCAACTTCCAATTCCTTGCTACCACGTAAAGAGCAGCTACAAATATTTTTGTACATGTGGGTCCCTTTCCCCTTTCCATGATTTCTTTGGGAAAAAGACCTAAAAGTGGTATTGCTGGGTCAAAGGGTATGCACAGCTTTATCGCCCTTTGGGCATAATTCCAAATTGCTCTCCAGAATGGTTGGATCAGTTCACAGCTCCACCAACAATGAATTAGTGTTCCAATTTTCCCACAGCTTCTCCAACATTTACTATTTTCCTTTTTTGTCATTTTAGCCAATCTGATAGGTGTCAGGTGGTACCTCAGAGTTGTTTTAATTTGCATCTCTCTAATCATTAGAGATTTAGAGCATTTTTTCATATGTGAATAGATAGCTTTGGTTTCTTCATCAGAAAACTGCCTGTTCATATCCTTTGACCATTTATCAATTGGGGAATGATTTAGATTCTTATAAATTTGATTTAGTTCCCTATATATTTTAGAGATGAGGCCTTTATAAGAAAAAAATTGTTTCCCAGCCACAAAAATTGTTTCCCAGCCACAAAAATTGTTTCCCAGCTTTCTGCCTCCCTTCTAATTTTGGATGCATTGCTTCTGTTTGTACAAAAATTTTTTTAATTTAATATAATCAAAATCATCCATTTTGCATTTTATAATATACTCTATCTCTTGTTTGGTCATAAACTGTTTTCCTTTCCAAAGATCTGATAGGCAGACTATTCCTTTCTCTCCTAATTTACCTGTGGTATCACCTCTTATGTCTAAATCGTGTATCCATTTTGACCTTATTTTAGTATAAGGTGTAAGATGTTGGTCTATGCCCAATTTCTGCCATACTGTCTTCCAGTTTTCCCAGCAGTTTTTGTCAAATACTGAGTTCCTATTCCAGAAGCTGGAGTCTTTGGGTTTATCAAACACTACATTACTAGTGTCATTTACTACTGCATTTCCTGAGCCTAGCCTATTCCATTGATCTACCACTCTATTTTTTAGCCAGTACCAGATAGTTCTGATGACTGCCGCTTTATAGTAGAGCTCCAGGTTTGGTACTGCTAACCCACCTTCCTGTGATTTTTTTTTCATTATTTCCCTGGATATTCTTGATTTTTTGTTTTTCCAGATGAATTTTGTTATTATTTTTTCTAGCTGTATAAAATAATTTTTAGGAAGTCTGATTGGTATGGCACTGAATAAGTAAATTAATTTAGGCAGTATTGTCATTTTTACTATATTAGCTCTGCCTATCCATGAGCAATTGATATCTTTCCAATTATTTAGATCTGATTTGATTGGTGAGAAGAGTGTTTGGTAGTTGTGTTCATAGAATTCCTGGGTTTGTCTTGGCAAGTAGACTCCCAAGTATTTTATATTATCTACCGTTACTTTAAATGGAATTTCTCTTTCTATCTCTTGCTGCTGGACTTTGTTGGTCATGTATAGAAATGCTGATGATTTATGTGGATTTATTTTATATCCTGCTACTTTGCTAAAGTTGTTAATTGTTTCAAGTAATTTTTGACTTGATTCTCGAGGATTCCTTAAGTATACCATCATATCATCTGCAAAGAGTGATAGTTTTGTTTCCTCCTTGCCTATTCTAATTCCTTTAATTCCTTTCTCTTCTCTGATTGCTAAAGCTAACATTTCTAGGACAATATTAAATAATAAGGGTGATAATGGACATCCCTGTTTCACCCCTGATCTTATTGGGAAGGCCTCTAATTTATCTCCATTGCATATAATACTTGCTGATGGCTTTAGGTAGATACTGTTTATTATTTTAAGGAAAGCTCCACCTATTCCTAAACTCTCCAGTGTTTTTATTTGGAATGGGTGTTGTATTTTGTCAAAAGCTTTCTCTGCATCTATTGAGATAATCATATGATTTTGGTTGGTTTTCTTATTGATGTGGTTGATTATGTTAATAGTTTTCCTAATGTTGAACCAGCCCTGCATTCCTGGTATAAATCCCACCTGGTCATAGTGTATTATCCTGGTGATCACTTGCTGTAATCTCCTTGCTAATATCTTATTTAAGATTTTAGCATCAATATGCATTAGGGAAATTGGTCTATAATTTTCTTTCTCTGTTTTTGCTTTGCCTGGATTTGGTATCACCACCATATTTGTGTCATAAAAAGAATTTGGTAGAATTCCTTCTTCACCTATTTTTCCAAATAATTTGTATAATATTGGAATTAATTGTTCTTTAAATATTTGGTAAAATTCACCCGTAAACCCATCTGGCCCTGAAGATTTTCATTAAAGGCTTGTTCAATTTCTTTTTCTAATATGGGTTTATTTAAGGATTTTATTTCCTCTTCAGTTAAAATGGGCAGTTTGTGTTTTTGTAAATATTCATCCATTTCATTTAGATTGTCAAATTTACTGGCATACAGTTGGGCAAAATAATTCCTAATTATTGCTTTAATTTCCACTTCATTGGTGGTAACATCACCTTTTTCATTTTTGATACTGGTAATTTGGTTTTCTTCTTTCTTTTTTTAATCAAATTAACCAATATTTTATCTATTTTATTGTTTTTTTCATAAAACCAGCTCTAAGTTTTATTGATTAATTCTATAGTTTTTTTTGCTTTCAATCTTATTGATTTCTCCTTTGATTTTCAGGATCCCTTATTTAGTATCTAATTGGGGATTTCTACTTTGTTCTTTTTCTAGCTTTTTAAGTTGCATGCCTAATTCATTAATCTCCTCTTTCTCTTTTTTATTCATGTAAGTGTTTAGAGCTATAAATTTTCCCCTAACCACTGCTTTGGCTGCATCCCATAGATTTTGGTATGTTGTCTCATTATTGTCATTCTCTTGGATATAGTTATTTATTGTTTCTATGATTTTTGTTTGGCCCATTCATTCTTTAGAATGAAATTATTTAGTTTCCAATTGATTTTCATTCTACTTTTCCCTGGCTCTTTCTTACATGTAATTTTTATTACATCATGATCTGAAAAGGATGCATTTACTATTTCTACCTTTCTACATTTGACTATGATGTTTTTGTGCCCAGTACATGGTCAATTTTTGAAAATGTGCCATGTACTGCTGAGAAAAACGTATATTCCTTTCTATCCCCATTCAATTTTCTCTAGACATCTATCATGTCTAACTTTTCTAGTAATCTATTCACCTCTTTCACTTCTTTCTTATTTATTTTTTGGCTAGATTTATCTAATTTTGAGAGGGGGAGATTCAGATCCCCCACTAATATAGTAGTACTGTCTAATTCCTCTTGTAACTCATTTAACTTCTCCTCTAAGAACTTGGATGCTATACCACTTGGCGCATACATATTTAATATTGATATTACTTCATTATCTATAGTACCTTTAAGCAAGATGTAATTTCCTTCCTTATCTCTTTGAATGATATCTATTTTTGCCTGCACTTTGTCTGAGATAAGGATTGCTAACCCGGCTTTTTTTACTTTAGCTGAAGCATAATATATTCTGCTCCAGCCTTTTACCTTTACTCTGTGTGTATCTTTCTGCTTCAAATGTGTTTCTTGTAAACAGCATATTGTAGGATTCTGGTTTTTAATCCACTCTGCAATTCGCTTCCGTTTTATAGCAGAGTTCATCCCATTCACATTCACATTTATTATTACTGACTGTCTATTCCCCTCCCTTCTATTTACCTGCTTTGTACTTTCCCCCCGCTTCTTTCACCTTATTCCTCCTCACTGACGTTTTACTTCTTACCCCTGCCTCCCCCAATCTGCCCTCCCTTATCACCCCCCTCTCTTTTCTTTACCCTTTTCTCCCTTGCTTTTGTCCTCCCTTCTATCAGTCTCCCCTTTTCCCTTCCCCTTTTGCTTCCCTAAAGAATGAGTTGTTTCTTTATCCCAATGAACGTATATGTTATTCCCTCTTTGAATCAAATCTAATGTGAAAAGGGTTGAAACAATGTTCACCACTCCTTTCTTTCCCTCTATTGTAATAGGTTTTTTTTTCACCTCTTCATATGATATAATTCATTCCATTCCACCTCCCCTTTCCTCTCCTCCCCATAGACTCCCTTTTTATCCCCTTAATTCTTTTGTATCATCACATCAAAGACAATTTATATTTATGCCCTCTGTGTAAAGTCCTTCTCTCTGCCCAAATACATTTGCAATTCTTAAGAGTTATGAGTGTTATCTTCCTGTGTAGGGATATAAACAGCTTAACCTAATAGGGTAACCTTTTTTTGTCCCCCTCTGTTTACCTTTTTTAACTTCTCTTGAGTCTTGTATGTTGAGATCAAATTTTCTATTCAGTTCTGGTCTTTTCACCAGGAAAGATTGAAAGTCCCCAATGTCATTAAATGTCCATCTTTTCCCCTGAAAGAAAATGATCAGTTTTGTTGGGTAATAGATTCTTGGCTGCAATCCAAGCTCCTTTGCCTTCCGGAATATCATATTCCAAGCCTTGCGGTCCTTTAATGTTGAAGCTGCCAGGTCCTGGGCAATCCTGAAAGTGGCTCCATGATATTTAAATTGCTTCTTTCTGGCTGCTTGGAGTATTTTCTCCTTCACCTGATAATTCTGCAATTTGGCTACAATATTCTTTGGAGTTTTCCTTTTGGGGTCTCTTTCAGGAGGTAATCGGTGGATTCTTTCAATGATGATTTTATCCTCTGATTCTATGATATCAGGGCAGTTCTCCTTAATAATTTCCTGGAATATGGTGTCTAGATTCTTTTTCTGGTCATGGCTTTCAGGCAGTCCAATGATTCTCAAATTGTCTCTCCTCGATCTGTTTTCCAGATCAGTTGTCTTTCCAATGAGGTATTTCACATTTTCTTCTATTTTCTCATTCTTTTGATTCTGCTTGACTGATTCCCAGTGTCTCATGGATTCCTTATCTTCCAACTGTCCCATTTTAATTTTTAAGGCATTGTTTTCTTCAGTGAGATTATGCACCATTTTTTCCATTTGGCCAAGTGAATTTTTTAAGGCATTGTTTTCTTCAATGAGATTATGCACCTTTTTTTCCATTTGGCCAAATGAATTTTTTAAGGCATTGTTTTCTTCAGTGAAATTATGTGCTTCCTTTTCCAAGATGCTGATTCTTTTTTCATAGTTTTCTTGTTTTGCTTTCATTTCTCTCCCCATTTTTTCTTCTACCTCTCTCAATTGATTTTTAAAATCCTTTTTGAGCTCTTCCAGGAAGGTTTTTTGTTCTTGAGACCAATTCACCTTCCCTCGTGAGGCTTCAGATGTAGGCAATTTGAGGCTATTGTCCTCATCTGAGTTTGTGTTGGCTTCTTCCCTATTGATACAGAAGCTCTCAATGGAGAGGGCTCTTTTTTGCTTCTTACTTATTATTGCAGCTTATTTATTTATTTTTTAAGTTGAGGTCTGCTCTGGGGGCACCAGGGTCCCTGTTTTGGGCTTCTTGTGCAGGGGTATAGATGCTGTGTGACCGGCTTTTTACTCTGAGGCCTTTATGGTGTGTGGAGATCCCCCGCCCTGCACTTCCTGTCTGATTGTGCTTGGCCAGCCAGGTGCCAGACCCTGGCGTCTGAGCCCGCCTGACCCGTTTGTGGCCCTCTCAGCTGTTGCAGGTAGGTTTTTCCACTGCCCTTCTTGGCCACCAGATTTTTGAACCAGGTTCCAGGGGCCTCAGTTGTTTGGCTGTGGCCCACACCTCCCGCTGACTTGCCCAGACCCCCTCGACGCTGGGTTGCTGCCCTGCGCTGGGCCTCCCTTTTGGCCAAGTCAGACCGACCTTTTCCTGAAGTTTTCTAAATTATCTCTGGTTGGAGGACTGTGTCTCTCTGTCCCATTGCAGGTTCTGTAATTTCAGAATCCGTCCAGAGGCTTAATTTAATGTTCTTTTTGAGGGAACAGAAGGAGAGCTCAGGCAGCTTGCTGCTTCCTCTCTGCCATCTTGGCTCTGCCCCCTGAATCTAGTCATATGTTTTTGATAACATCTTTTCTTTTCTTCCTCCTGAGTCACTTCTCATTTTTTAAGTATGAGCTTGCCCATGCTCACCATAGGCACATCTAATGCTCTTTAGATCATCATATTACTTTGATTGAACAACTGATTGGTTGATTGATTTTAATATTGAAAATGGCAACCTGTGCTAGAAATATTAACCCTGAATAGGGCATAGTAGAAGAGGGCTCCCTAACCCGGGGTACATGAGCTTGTTCTTTAAATATTGATAAATATATTTAATTATAACTGTTTCCTTTTATAATGTGATGCATTTCATTTTCAATATTTGTAACCTTTTTAAAAATATTTCTTAGTAGTCCATCAGCTTTATCAGATAGTAAAAGGGGGGCCAAGATGTAAAAAAGATTTAGTACCTCTAGACAAAAAGAATTTAACTATTGCCTCTTTAATGGAGAATGAAGTCTCACTCTTTTTTTTTTTAAAGTAATAGTTTATTTTTTTTAAGTGAGGCAATTGGGGTTAAGTGACTTGCCCAGGGTCACACAGCTAGTAAGTGTTAAGTGTCTGAGGCCAGATTTGTACTCCTGACTCCAGGGCCGGTGCTCTATCCACTGTGCCACCTAGCTGCCCCAGGCTCATTCTTAAATCAAAGGGAATGAATTTTTAGTTGTTGTTGCTTTGATAAAGGAGGTAAGTAAAGAACATTGTCACATAAATTCAAAAATGCCTTAAAAAGAGAGAAACAGAGGACGATAACATTCTCTTAATAGTTAGGAAAGTCTCACCTGGAAAAAAAAAAAAAAGACAAGGGCAATATGGAAGTTGTCTTCAAATATTCAGAAGACATTCACTTGGGATAATAAGCAGATTTATTTGATGTCACAGTAATAGTTGTAAATTATAGACAGGTAGTTTTCAGTTCAACATGAGAAGAAAGTTCTCATGATTTGAAAAAAAATGCATTGGGAAGTAGTGAACTTCCTATCACTGGGTGTGTTCAAGCAGAGGACCTAGATAGCCACCTGGCAAGGTTCACTACATTGTTTAGGTGTCTGTAAGTGGTGGGAGGGTGATTAAAGTTCACTAAATCCCCTTCTAATTCTCATAGTCAACATGTTTTTCCATAAATCAAAATGTTCCTTTTATACTTTCTCAGTAAGTGGCTCTCATCAATTTTCCACCTATACTGCCTTGTTTCCAAGGATAGTGTTTTCAACTTAATCTACCACTTCCCTTCTTGCCAACCTTATCCTTGATTAAATGTCACTAGTCCATACCTCTGATGTTGTAATGAATGAAAGTCTTCCTACATTGATTTTTCTCAACTTTCATACAATATAACCTGTATATACTATAATTTACATCAGTGGTTCTTTAGCAGTGCCCAAACTGGAAATTTCTGAATATTGGGCAAATTCAATGGGTCAAGTGAGGAAAGAATGTGAAAATTCCATCCTGATATAATCTTGGCTATCAAGGAAGGTGAACCTTGGAAGATGGGAAGGGCACTTGTTTTGGGAAGACTGCAATAAAGGACTGGACAAAAGAAGAGAAAAGTCATTCTACCTAGCATGATACTAGAGTAAGTGGTTAGTTCCAGCAAACTACCATGGGGAGGAAGTTTGTCCTCTGGATTTTAGCGCCCTGACAAAGTCCCATTCCCCCCAAACTAGTTACAGCCATGCTCAGAAATGTCTTCAATAAGGGGCAGCTAGGTGGCACAGTGGATAGAGCACCGGCCCTGGAGTCAGGAGTACCTGAGTTCAAATCCGACCTCAGACACTTAACACTTACTGGCTGTGTGACCCTGGGCAAGTCACTTAACCCCAGTTGCCTCGCTAAAAAAAAAAAAAAAAAAGAAAAAGAAAAGAAAAGAAATGTCTTCAATATCACAGCTTCTTCTTAGACACTTGTTCAAGAATCCCCCAATGCAATGATGTTTAGATGAATTATTCTGATGTCTCCTCAAAGTCATTCTTTTGGCACACCACTCTGGGGTGGTAAGTTTCAAAGACCTGACTTTTGTGAAAGAATATAGGGGAAAATATTCATCTTCACCTAATCCTTTTCAACAAATTCTCATCATGGTATTGATACTTCATATTTAATTACCTTTTGATGGAAAGGAAAACCTTTTATTTTTAGATTTAGTATCTTAAGTAAAAAAAAAAAGTACATTTATCGATTTTTATCTTGCCAGATTTTTAAAGAAACATGTCATCCCTTATGTTTCCTCCTACACATCTTTCAATAGATGCATGCTAACCACTGAGAATTAATGACAAGTTGGCATGTGCCAATCCTCAATTTTAAAAAATAGAGGAAAGGCCAGTGGGGGAAATCAATTAATCTCTTTTTAATCTTTGGGATCAAATTACTTACTGCAGAATAGAGACATTTTTATACTAGAGATTTTCACAGCGAGATATTGTGAAAAAAAAGCCAAAAACAACTTGAAGTTATCTACCCCAATGGAAAACTGTTGGATGTAATTTTCTCAATAGCATAGGGAGAAAAAAAGTCTTCAGAATTAACAACAAGAGTAGGGAACATAGTAGAGGCATGATCCCCAGAGTTGAGAAAAGGGAGACAATTTCATCAATGAATTTATAAGTATTCATCAAGTTACTATTACATATTAGGTGCTACAAAAATGTGAGCTACATTAATCTTTGAACAAATGATATTTTTGCTATTCAGGGTAAAACTTATTGATTACTTCTATAATGTTCAATTAGATAGTAAACTTGTAAGTTTAGGGGTGGGGCTAAAGAGGGGAAGAGGCTAGCCTATATCTTTTTATCTTCCACAGTGCTAATACCACTTTGCAAACAGTAAAGAATTCATAAATGTCTGCTGAGAAAGAATACATAGATTTTATATGGGGAAGTTTATCTTCAGAACTAAAGGCATCAATTCAAAATGACTTATATGTGTCTCCAAATTATGGGTATGTAAAATAGATGTAAATACATGTATATGTATGTATGTTTGCATCTCTATATAAGTGTCAATCATTTTAAAACATAAATATATTTTAAAATATTGAAGGATTTTAGTACTTTTTGAAAAAAAAATGTAAAATGTAATAGCCTTGTCTGTTATTCCTAAAAGATTTCAATTTTACCTTTTAAATTATAATCTTATATGATATCTAAAGCTTGTCTCATCACTAGGCCCTTCAAAAGCTACACCAATAAGTCAATGAACATTTATTAAGTGCCTACTATATGTCAGGCACTGTGCAAAGGACAGGGGATACAAAAAGAAGCAAAAGACAGTCCCTGTCTTCAAGGAGTTCTTCAAGTAATTTATGGGTCAACTTGCTCTCCCAAACAAACCTCATGAGACCCTATTGATATATTTACTTTTCCTGGTCACAAGGAAGATACACTTAAATAAAAGGGAAAAATTCTTTGGAATTTAGTAGTAGTAGTAGGCCTCCACCAGTCGCGGACAACCATGGATCAGCACCTTGAAGAGCCGCAGGCTCCTGAGTGACTTATAACCGGTAAGTGCCGCATCCCCTGTTGTATCTACCCCATGAGGAGTAGCTGGAGTGTCCTCTCCAGGGCACTGGCCTGGGCGGATCAATATGGAAAACAAGCTGTTGCCCATGCAGCGGGTTTTCCCTCTCTGCGACATTGGTGGATCCAAAGGAGAGGCAGAGCCAGTACAGTTTGGCACCAGTGCTGCTGTAGGAATTGCCAGAGGGATGTGATGTCCAACATCCAACTGCCTAAGGGACTCTGACTCCTGACTTTTCCTCGGGGTTAACTCCCAAAGCCTTTCCCATATATGGGTACAGCCGCAAGGCAGCAGAGGTTTAAAATCAGGGTTTCCTTCCCCTAGGCCAGTTGCCTGCCAAGGCTAAGGAGCCCCACCTGCCCAAAGAGACTGGTTTTAAGGCGTCAGTGACTCCCCTTCACCCCTTATCCTGTTAGTGGAAACAGTTCTACCAGGAGAAGGCCAGGAGTTGGAATTTAGTAGTTATAAAATTAACCACACAACATCCCCCCCCTCATTAACCTAGAATTCATTCTTTCATGAATACCTATGTTCAGTGTTAGGGCAGCTAGGCGGTACAGTAGATAGAGCACTGGCTCTGGAGTCAAGAGGAACCAAGTTCAAATGTGACCTCAGACACTTACTAGCTGTGTGACCCTGGGCAAGTCACTTAACACCAATTTCTTTAAACATCCAGAGCCATCTCCAGTCATCCTGATATATATATATATATATATATATATATATATGTATGTGTGTATGTATGTGTATATATGTGTGTGTGTGTGTGTATATATATACACACACATATATACACACACACATACACACACACATATATACACACACACATATATACACACACACATATATACACACACACATATATACACACACATACACACATACATATATATATATATATATATATATATATATATATATATATATATATATATATATATATATATATATATATATATATCTTGCCACTGGACCCACGTGGCTACATGGCTCTGGAGGAGAGAGTAAGGTTGGTGACCTTGCATAGCCTGGCCTCACTTAAATCCAATTCAGTCCAAGTCATGAGATCACCTCGATGTCATGGTCCTCTTTGAGTATGAAGAACAAACAACAGCAGTATCTTATATTCAGTGTGAAGAGTAAACATATCTGAGGCTCATATATAAGGCATTAAAAACAGGGAATAATATGTCTGTTAAGGGTTAAAATTCTAGCTAGTCTGTCTAAAATATCTAATGAGTGGTCGCCAATAAATTATAAGCTTTAGCAAGAGTTAGACTTTTAAGCATTTATTAAGGAGAATAAGAATTTGGTAAAGAGAGAGAAAGGCCTAGATTCCTATCTATTAAAGGGAGAGCACATTTCTAGCTCCCTTCTCCGCCAGCGTCCTCAGGAAAAAGACCCAGAGTCAGTGCCAGTCTCTTCCTTCCTCCTCCCACTAGTCTGGGTCACTTCCTCCCCGCCAAAGAAAAGACTCCTGGTCTTGCCCTCAAAGACCTTCGCTTCATGGGCAGAACTCTTCTACAGTAAGTATCCAGCAGGTGGCGTCATTCCAATCGTTACATGACACTTGTGGAGCAATATGAATACAAGGGGTAAGTAATCAGAGGGACACATATTCATGAGCATCTTTGGCATACAATATGTTGCAGAACTGAAACATCTTCAGATGACTTCATTATTCTCTCTATTTGACTTGTTCCCTACCTGCTAGCTCTTTGCTACTCTCTACCAGAAGTCATTTCTCTAATTCAGCTGGTCTTTAGACTTCTGGCTAATTTCAAGACTTTCTAGTACTCTTCCACCCATTCACTGATGATGCTATGCTTAGTAAGCCTCTCCACTGGGGCACCTAGGTGGTTCAATAGATAGAGCACTGGCCCTGGAGTCAGGAGGACCCGACTTCAAACCCGACTTCAAACACTTGACACTAGCTATGTGACCCTGGGCAAGTCACTTAACCCCAATTGCCTCACCAAAAAAAAAAAAAAAGAAAAAATTTTTCCAATTCTTTGGAGGCAGCCAGGTGGTGCAGTAGATAAAGCACTGGCCATGGATTCAGGAGGACCTGAGTTCAAATCCAGCTTCAGACACTTGACACTTACTAGCTGTGTGACCTTGGGCAAGTCATTTAACCTTCGTTGCCCTGCCAAAAAAAAAAGAATAAAACTATTAAGGGAAAGAAGAATTTTTTTTTTTAAATTAAGCCTCTCCACTTCAGGAAAGGGCCCTAGTTCTATCAGTCATTTCTTTCAGCCATATCTAGCATCTGTTGGAAGACTGAGAGGTTAGTAAAATTTTTCCCAGGCATGGAAGGACATCTGCTTTTTTCATTTAGTTCTTTTAGTTCTTTAGCAGTCCTTCAGTGCCTCACCCATAGTTTGTCTACACTGATACTGTGGTTTTAAGGCTAATTCTTCAATTTCAGTTTAACAATAATAACAACAACACAAATGACATTTAATTCCTAGACTTCTAGGTGTAGACTATGTGTTTTCTAGATTCCATCCATAGCCCCAAAGTAGTAGGTAAAGTATTTCCATGACACACATCTAATATAACATTCTAGATGACAGTTAAGAAACAACTACCTCAGACCAGTCATTTTTTTTTATTTTTTTATTTTTTTTTATTTTAGTGAGGCAATTGGGGTTAAGTGACTTGCCCAGGGTCACATAGCTAGTAAGTGTTAAGTGTCTGAGGCCGGATTTGAACTCAGGTACTCCTGAATCCAGGGCCAGTGCTCTATCTACTTCGCCATCTAGCTGCCCCTCAGACCAGTCATTTTGATGTACAACAACCAGAAATAAGGAGTTTCTTATTAAATAGTACATTGAGTTATCATTTGTAACGCAAAGGTTAATCTGTGAATAGAGATTGCAAGGCCAGAACAGACCATTAATTACAAAAACACTGCAAAGGTCAGTAGGCCATGAATCCATCTCTTTAGTCATTCTGGTAATCACATTCCAAACCACCATGAATCACTACTTTAGCTTCAGTTCTTATGCCAGAATTCCCAAGCTTGGGTACAAGTGTCCACAGAAGGTATGAGAAGCTTGTCAAGGGAGTACAAGGGAATATTTGGTAAATAACTATATTATCCTATTGAAAAGAATTGATTCTATTTTATATATTATGTACATATTCACAGTAAAACCTCAAATTTATTTCATTTCAGATCAGATGGGGGTACCGGACATTTATACCAAAGCAAGAAGTATAGGGATTTAAAAAGTTTGGGAGCCTCTGCTCTATGTAGTATCTACAAATTAAGTGTCTCTAGGTCAGCTAGGTGGCCCAGTGCATAGAGCACTGACCCTGAAGTTGGGAGGACCTGAATTCAAATCTAACTTCAAACACATACTAGCTATGTGACCCTGGGCAGGTCACTTAACCTCAATTGCCTCAAATATTTGGGGCCATCTCCAATCATCCTGATGTATATCTTGTCACTGGACTTAACTGGCTCTGGAGGAGAGACTGGCTCTGGTGATTTTGCCCAGCTCTTCATCATTTAAATCCAATTCACTGCAAGTCATGACATCACCCCTATGCCATGGTCCTCTTTGAGAAGGAAGGACAAGATTGGGGCTGCTAGGTGACACAGTGGATAGACCACCGGCCCTGGATTCAGGAGGACCTGAGTTAAAATCTGATTTCAGACACTTGACATTTACTAGCTGTGTGACCCTGGGCAAGTCACTTAACCCCAAATGACACACACACACACACACACACACACACACACAAAGAGAATGAAGGACAAACCAAACCAACAACATCTCTGTCATAGAACTTCAAAGCTCTTCAGGACCTTAGAGATTGCTTAGTCCAACACACTTCAAAAGGCAAAATAGATGAGCAAAAGGAGACCACCACTATTGCAATGGCCTTTACCAAAGGTTAGTGGCTAAGTTAATGAAATCTACTCATTTCTCCCCTGTCCTCTAGGGAATGTGTTCACCAATTATAGAAGAGAAATAACCCTCTTCTTATACCTTCATGACTCTAACCTTTGTCTGTTGTTGTTGTTGTTGTTGCTATTTTGGTTTGTCCTTCATTCTCAAAAAGGACCCGGACACTAGGAGGTGATGTCAAGGCTTTCAGTGAATTGGATTTGTGAGGGAGGGCTGTGCAGTCACCAGCCTCACTCTCACCTCCAGAGCCATCTGGGTCCAATGGCAAGATACACATCAGGATAACTGGAAATGGCCCCAAATGTTTGAGGCAATTGGGGTTAAGTGACTGACCCAGGGTCCCACAGGGAGTAAGTGTTTGAGGTTAGATTTGAACCCAGGACCTCCCTACTTCTGGGCCAATGATCTATCCACTGTGCCACCTAGCGGCCTACCTTTGTCTGAACATTGCATGGGATTAGGTCATTGTGCTCTTCACAAAGGCTACAAAAAGCTAAACATAATCAAGTTCAATTAGAGTCAACAAGTACATATTGAAAACCTACTATGTGCCATGCATTATGCTGACTGCTGGGGATAGAATTACAAGAACACAACTGTCTTTGTTCTCAAAAAGCCTAATTCTATGATACAGATACACTACACACACAGGTAGGGGAATGGAGAGTGTGGATAAAATATTTATAAATAACATTCATATATATATATTTTTTAAGTGAGGCAATTGGGGTTAAGTGACTTGCCCAGGGTCACACAGCTAGGAAGTGTTAAGTGTCTGAGGCCGGATTTGAACTCAGGTACTCCTGACTCCAGGGCCAGTGCTCTATCCACTGCGCCACCTAGCTGCCCCCATATAATTCTTTAAGTCTTACAAAGTGCCCCATATGTATTACCTAATTTGATTCTCATAATAATCTCACATTGTAGGTGTTTTTATTATTATTGCTCCCCTTTTATAGAGGAGAAAACTAAAAGGCATTAAATTACTTACCTGGAGTCACCCAACTAGTAATTATCTGAGGATGGATTTGAACCTATTTGATCTTGATTCTGATACCACTGCTCTAACCACTACACCAAGATGCCCCTCCTCCCACCATTGCCCGCCAAATCAAATGAATTTCTAAACAACTAAATGGAGACTATGTCTTCTCTTGGTTCTATCCTCAGTACAAAAATGTGTCAAATAATTCCACAACCCATTCCTCATACAGAAGTAAATATAATTTAGGGATAGGGGAAGCACTTAAAGTTGGAGAACTGAGAAAGACACTGTTTAGGATTTGACACTTGAGCTGAGCCATGAAGGAAGCTAAAGATTACAAGTGGGGTTATTTATTGAGGAGGGAGTGCATTGTAGGTATGGGGCAGGGGTGATGCCTGGGCAAAGTCTTGAAGGTGGGAAATGAAGTGCAGTGCATGATGTATGTGGTAAATTTGGCTTTTGTAGGATCACTTAACTCAATAGTGTTTGGAGGCAAGAATTACCCATGTGGGCAGGTGCCCTGATCAAGTCTCCTCGTCTTTATGTTCTTCTATATGAGTGCTCTTGTCACAGGTGTTATATGTATAAATACCTCAGGCATAATCCCTATGGATATTTATTCTCCCAATGAGGTATAAATATTTGTAGATAGGTGAACTCTACGTGTATGAGTGGCTTTTTTGTTGTTATATATGTGAAGGGAGATAATGTGGAATAATAAGAATAATAGACTGGACTCAAATTGTGAAGGATTTTTGATGCCAAGAAGAGGAGTTTATATTTTATTTGAAAATGATTAGAACTATTGCAGTTGCTTGAGTGACATAGTCATATGAGTGATTTAGGAGCATCAGCTTGGTATCGAGGAGAGGTGGAAAAGAGAAGAGGCCATTGGGAGAACAATGACAACAATCCATGGGAAAGTAGATAAGACTGTACTGAGGGGGTGGAAACTTAGAAAATAGTTGGGGAACCTGAGACTTGAGTTTGGACTCAGCTCTAAGGAAAGAACCACATTCTAAGAGTTGTATAGTTTTATAAAATATTTGATCTAACCCATTTCTTGACCTTTTTGTTGGGGGGGGGGGAATGGGGGCTAAGTGACTTTCCCAGAGTCACACAGCTAGTAAGTGTCAAGTGTCTGAGGCTGGATTTGAACTCAGGTACTCCTGAATCCAGGGCCGGTGCTTTATCCACTGAGCCACCTAGCCGCCTCCCTTGACCTTTGAACAAGTAATCTGCTCTATAAAGAACATTTAGAAAGTCTATGGAGTCTATGCCACCTCTGGGAGTGGATGGGATACCTCCATGGTATTTCTCTTCCCACATGGATATAAGCATCTTTGCATCTTTCTTTGACTTTCTTCCCTCAGCCCTTCAGGAATTTTATCTTTGAAATTTTACATAAGCTTATCCATCCACTTAAGTAAACAATGAATATCAATATTTGAAACATGGACATTCCACACACACACACACACACACACACACACACACACACACACACACACAAGAAAGGGGTGGAGGCTACCTTCCCTTCCAGAACTGTTCTTATTGTGCTCAACAAAAGCATGCACTGCTTCTTCCAGAGAATATACCAACCCAAATAGTCCTGAGTGATTCCTTCCTATATGTGAGGATGAGAGTGGCAAAGGGAGAGAAGATGAGATGAGAAGAGAATCTATACCAGAATGAGATAGAAAGCCAATATTATTTTAAGTAAGGGTATCGAGGGGCAGCTAGGTGGCACAGTGGATAAAGCACTGGCTCTGGATTCAGGAGGACCTGAGTTCAAATCCAGCCTCAGACACTTGACACTTACTAACCGTTTGACCCTGGGCAAGTTGCTTAACCCTCATTGACCTGCCCCCCGAAAAAAGAAAAAAAAAGAAATAAGGGTATCATGGGGTCATAGATCTTTCTTTAGAAGCAACATAAGAAGGCATCTAGTCCACAGCTCCCAGCCAATGCAGCCACTTGGGCAGTTTAGTGGTGAAGTGGGTGAAGTGTTTGGCCTGAAGTCAGGAAGACTCATCTTATTGACTTTAAATCTTACTTCAGAAACTTAATAGAGTTTTGAACCTAAGAAAGTCACTTAACTCTGTTTGCCTGAGTTTCTTCTTCTTCAAAATGAGCTAGAGAAGGAAATGATAAACCACTCCAGTATCTTTGCAAGAAAACCCCAAATGGGATACAAAGAGTCAGACACCGGGGGCAGCTAGGTGGCCCTGGAGTCAGGAGTACCTGAGTTCAAATCCTGCCTCAGACACTTAACACTTACTAGCTGTGTGACCCTGGGCAAGTCACTTAACACCAATTGCCTCACTAAAAAGACAAAAACAAAAACAAAAAAGAGTCAGACACAACTGAAAATGACTCAACAACGACAAAGTCCAGACCTCCCATTTGACAGATGAGGGACACTGAGTTATAAAGATCTAAAGTGATTTATTCAAGATCATACAGGCTGTAAGTAAAGAGCCAAGAAATGGAACATAAGCCCAGTGACTCCTAGCTCACAATTCTTTTCACCACATCATTGATTGCTAATATGGAAAAAGAAAAAAATTCTAATACCATAAGAATTGAGAAGCAATGTGGCATAATAATTAGAGCATGAACTGTCCTGCCTCTGCTACTTATTGATTTTGTGACCCTGGAAAACCTTAGAAAGTTCACAGAGGGGCTGATCAATTTGGGTTGAGGAAGTTCCCCTATAAAGGAGTTCACTATATCGATGACATTTTAAGAATCAATTTCATATCCTATCTATCATAAAATTTCATGTATTCCCATTCTTTCATTTTATCGATGAGGAGACTAAGGCCCCAAGGAATGAAATGATTTGCCCAAATCAAAGAGATGGTAAGTAGCAGAGCCAAGATTTACCCCCAAATCCAAATCAACTGTTTCCTAAACCCATTATGCCTTCCCATATCTCATAGAGTTCAGAGTTTTTAAATATCAGCTTTATCAACAAGAGTATCTTGCCCATGGAACCCATCCATATTCTAAGAATTTTTATCCCAACTACCACTCTCACATATGACTATCAGGTTCTAGTGCAAGGTAACATCTTTCCCTCTGTATTCTAGAGGTGCCCTTGAGGAAGGAGGAATGATCCTCTTCTGTCATCAGTTCTATTCTTGGTGAAGGTCCTCCTTCCCCCAAGATTTTCATTTGAATCTTCATCACCTATTCTATCTTTGGCTCCCCATGCAAATGCAGCCAGCCAGTGTTGTCCCACGAGGATGATGCTAAAGGATGCTGATGAGAAGATGACAAGTCAAAAGCCCTCTGGACCCTTCAAACTTTTTAATCTCTAGAAGGACATTGAGAATAGAAGTCACATATCAGTGGTAACTGACCACTCCAAAAGGTGTACCTAAGGAGCAGCTAGATGGTGCAGTGGTTAAAGTGCTGGCCCTGGATTCAGGAGTACCTGAGTTCAAATCCGGCCTCAGACACTTAACACTTACTAGCTGTGTGACCCTGGGCAAGTCACTTAACCCCCCCTTGCCCCACAAAAAAAAGGTGTACATAAGAAGACCAAACCAAGAATCATAAAGTTTCCATGTTCATGAAAATATAATGAAATATATCTCTGTATAAAGACTTCCTCTTGGGACCCATTCCAACCAAGGTAGAGACTTTGAAAGTATGTGGTTCAAAGAAATGACAGCTTTGGTTGGTTAGGTTGGCTAGAACAATGCCTTACCACTCCAAAAGAATCCATCACATGAATGTTTTAACCATACAATGATAAAAATGTTTTAAATGCTAACTCCACAACAAAAATATTAGTGGAGACTACATGCAGCTTTTTTGGTCCATGCATACCACTCTACCATGATTGATGTCACTGGCTTTATACTTTATGTCTTGATGCTTCTAGCATGATCCATGCCCACCTACTGAGTTCTGTTTTGGAGACTATAAAGATGGAGAAACAGCAGATACTCATAACCAGATTATCTCTCACCCGAGAGAGGAACTACAAGTAAGCTTGACACCTAGCTCCAACTTCAGTACAGATCACTGAAAGATACAAACAGTAGTATAACAACCAATGTCATTGTTACGACCTTCATCGAAATCACAAAATTCTGCTGAGAAATCTTGGTGTTCAAGGGACATACAAATTAGCAGATTAGCAAGAAAACACTTTCTCCTTAGTAGTAGTGGTTGTAAATCATCTCTTCACCAAATAGTCCCAGAGCATTGTGGGCAACCTACAAAGATGATCCACTTCAATCACTTATTGCGAGTGAGCTAATTAGTTGGACTTCCTGATGGGCATGTTGAGACAGAAGGACATTCATCTCAGTGACTTCTAAGCCAGACACTAACTGTGAGGCACTGACCCAGACATTGGCTCAGAAACAAAGAAATGCTTCAGTTCGAGACTTTGCATACTGTGCCTCAAAAATAACAACCCTACTAGATGACCTAGAGACTCTACAAGCCCAGATTTAGGAAGGTGGGACTACAGTTCTGATGAGGATTATAATCATCCTCTACCATCCATTAGTACCAATTTAGGACCCAATAGGTCAGTAAGTCAAAGAAGTGCAAGGTCCATTTGAACAGTGATCAGCCTGAATTATGATTTCCAGGCAAAACTGGGAAAGCAATTACATGTATAGCCAGACAATAATGTCAATGCTTACTCATTTAATGTGCACCTTGACTGAAATTGCATGTTTTCATTGATGCTTTGACATTTTTTATTGAACTGTATTGAAATGGACTAATAGAAGAGCTAAACAAGGTGATGCTCCCTCTCTGAGAAACTTCTAACCAAGGCTAGAACTGAACAAATGCAGCAAGCTGCTATATTTAATATTAGCCTTTTGAAATTGAGAATAACTCTTTACTGAGAAGACGCAGACCTACAAATAAAGGGATATGTTCTTCATTAATTCTGAGGAAAAAAGAAAAAGAAAAATGATCCTTTGTGTCCTTGAAACAAGCAACAGCAAATTACTGAGGCTTTTTAAACAAAGATTAATTCTGTGCTTAGGTATCATTAAAGCCTAGTTGTTAAGACTGAGATGCATTTCAGAAATAAGAGGAAAACAAGTTAACTTAGTTTAGTTTGATAATCAAAAAAAACTGGAATTTATCATGGAAACATTTTTTTAAAATCTCTTTAGTATCTAATGCACTACTCCTTTCCACCATACTGTGAACTCTATGTAGCCAGTGTGTAAATGGATCATTATGTTGTCTGGATAATATACTAGGTAGGGAAGAAACCAGGGAATTGCACTTCCTGGAACCTGTCAGAAAGATTTAGAGATGCAATAACATAGATAAATAGATATACATATAAAATATGTTTATATGTATATACACATATACGAATGTGTGTATATGCTATGTGTATAGTATACACACACAAGAAATTATATATGCACACTTATACATTTTATATATACATATACATATACATATATACATATATACATATATATATATATATTTAACCATCCATATAAATTGTTCCTTTTACCCACTTGGTTTCATTCCTCTGGACTTGTCAATCATGCCCCAGGAAACTCATTATCCTTTAATATCACTTGAACCATAGAATTCCTACCTCTTGAACACCCTCTGTGGCTGTGGTCCCTCCCTTTAAATAGAAGGTGGAGAGCTCTTCCTAGAGTCTCCATTTAAGGAGAGTCCCTAAGCCAGCCATCTCTTCATATCCCATTGCTTTTGTGCCCCTCTGGATTTTTCCACCTTGCCCAATACTCCATACCTTCTATTCGTCCTCGTTCTTAATTTCTGTTTCATTTTGTATATTTTCTTTCCCTGTTAGACTGTAAATTCCTTGAGGGTAAGTACTGAATTTCTTTTTGTATTTGTCACATTTGTATTGTCAGCATTTCCCAGTGTATGGCATATGGGAGGTGTTTAATAAATAATTGACTAACAACCTCTCCCACTCTTGTCCAAGTTTGTGTAATTTACATGATCGGTAGAATTGATGCTGGTGAAACTCACCCCAATCAAAAAGGAGAAAATCGAATAGCAATATCAGCATTGGAACTTATACTGATATTATTGACCAACAAGCTTTCTGAGCATCAGTAAGCTTCTATGGAAAATTAATTTCATGCTTGTCTGCTCTGGTAAAACCTTTTACTGAGTTTTTATGAAAAGTGAAAGATTGAAAATGGTTTGGGAATACCAAAAAAGATTTGATGCAGTTCAAAAGAATTGTCATGTTTACATGCTTTAGGATATTAAGGCCTATCCTTACTTTTAACCCTAGCTTGAGGTATGACTACAACATGTTGAAATTGATACTGTAGGGAACAGCTAGGTGGCACAGTGGATAAAACACCGCCCTGGATTCATAAGGACCTGAGTTCAAATCTGACCTCAGACAATTGACACTTACCAGCTGTGTGACCCTGGACAAGTCACTTAGCCCTCATTGCCCCACAAAAAAAAAAAAAAGATACTGTAAACTTCCATGGCTCATTCACATTGTTTAGAGCAAAAGGAAAGGATTATGTCTCTTCAAGGGTTGGGAAAGAAGTCAAGAAACTAGTAGGGCTTTTTAAGATCATATACCAATGCACTATAGTTAACTTTTTGCCAACTATCAGGAGAGAAAGAGGGAGAGAGAGAACATATATATGTATTATATATGTATGTGTGTGTGCATAGATATACATATATTTATAAATATTTATATATACAGATATATGTGTGTATACATGTATATGAAATTCCCATATAAAGTTAAGCATGGCCAAGATGACTATTCTCTCATCCTGAGACATAGAATAAAATCCCTTGAGACATAGATATCAAATCCCATACTTACGAGCCTTGTGACCCTGCACAAAGCACTTAATAATCCTGAACCCCTGTTTTCTTATCTGCAAAATGGGGTTTAGAATATCACACCTTTGAATTGCATACCTTGAGTTGGAAAGGAGCTCAGAAGACGACTAGTACAATCCATAATATTTCAGATAAAGAATCTGAGTCCCATGGAAATTGTTACTTGCCCAAGTTCCTGCCGTTAACAATCATCAAGGTCCTCTGACTTCAGTCAGTGATCTTTCCAATGTATCATGCTGACCAAATGAGTTGCTCTGACGATCAAATGAGATAATGCAGATGCTGCACTTTGTATACCTTAAAATATTATATGTTATTGTTTTTATTTTTAGTGATTAAGTTACGAGTGACTCTTCATGACCCCAAGGAGCACAGAACACCAGTACTTTTCATAGGGTTTTCTTTTTTAAAATAATATTTTATTTTCCATCAATAACATGGAAAACAATTTTAACATTCATTTTTTTAAGTTTTGAGTTCCAATTTCTATCCCTCCTTTCCTCCTCTTCCCCTTCCCTAGGGGAGGTTATACACGTGCAAACATGTAAAAGATTTCCATATTAGTCATTTTTTGTAAGAAGACAAAGGAAAGAAGGACCAAAGAAAAAAAAGGAAAGGGAACAAAACAAATAAACAAACATACAAAGAAAATGAAAAAATAGTATGATTACATCTGTATTCAAACAACATGAGTTCTTTCTCTGGAGGAAGATAGTATTTTTCATCATGAGTCCTATGGGAATAACTTATCATTGGACTATTGAGACTAGTGAAGGCATCCAAATTGCTGTTACTGTGTACAATGTTCTCCTGGTTTTGCTCACTTTATTTTGTACCAGTTCATGTATGTCTTTCCAGGTTTTTAAGAAATCATCCTACTTGTCATCTCTTATAGCACTATAATATTCTGTGGTAATCACAGACCACAACTTGTTCAGTCATTGCCCAATTGGTAGGCATCCCCTCAATTTCAAATTCATAGCTACCACAAAAAGAGCTGCTATAAAGATTTTTATACAAATAAATCATTTTCCCTTTAAAAATCTGTTTGGAATAAGAGTTAGCTGTTATATTGTTGATTAAAGGATATATAGTATTATAGCCATTTGAGCATAGTTCCAAATTGCTCTCCAGAACAGTCGGATCCATTTACAACTCCACCAACAGTGTCTTAGTGTCCCAGTTTTCCCACAATCACTCCAACATTTATCATTTTCCTTTTTTGTCAATATTAGACAATCTGATAGAAATGAGGTGGTGCCATAGAGTAGTTTAATTTGTATTTTTCTAATCAATAGTGATTTAGAGCATTTTTTCAAATGACCATAGATAGCTTTGAATTATTTGTTTGAAAACTGCCTATTCATATTTTTGATCAATTATCAATTGGGAAATTATTTGTATTCTTATAAATTTGGCCCAGTTCTTTATATATTTAAGAAATGAGACCTTTATCAAAGACACTTGCTATAAATTATCCCAGTTTTATGTTTCACTTCAAATTTTTGTTACATTGGTTTTATTTATGCAAAAACTTTTTAATTTTACATAATCAAAATGATCCATTTTATATTTTGTAATGTTTTAGATAAATAGATAGTTTGGTTCTAAATTTTTCCCTTATCCATAGTTCTGACATGTAAACTTTCCTATACCCTGCCAATTTGCTTATGTTATCACCATGACTTTTCTTGACAGATACTAAAGTGGTTTGCCACTTTCTTCTCCAGTGGATTAAGGCAAATGGGTTAAGTGACTTGCCCAGGGTAACACAGCTAGTACCTGAGGCTGGATTTGAACTCAGGTCTTACTGATCCCAGGCTCTGCATTCTAAGCCATGTAGCTGCTTCAAAATATTATATACATGGGAGCTATTATCTTCATCTTCATCATAATTACAGTCCTGGCTTCATTATTAATACTTAATATATTGGTGACTCCCACACTGATTAGACATATGTTCTAGGCTGAGCTTGAGAGATACCCAGAAAAGTTGTATTCTCTCGAAATTTCTTGTTGGAAACTAAACACATTCCTCCATTTGCACTGGCAGTTTCCTTCCAGGAACAATTTGAAGAACTGATTTATAATTGCAGTCCAGGTGGCCTTCTAGATGTTTTCCTTCTCTCCCTATCCTTGTGCCTGTGAAAATAGGTTGGGTGTGACACACACACACCACCTTCTGCTAAGAGAGAGAAGAGTGAGGGGCAGACAATGATTGACCTTTATGTGCAATCAAGTTCTTTTTAGTGGTCCATGCATCATCTTATTGGAGAAAATTAAAGCACTAGCCTTGCATTACTTTCAGGCCTAAAAGGTGGAATTAGCAGCCAGCTGATCATCAATATAATTATGAAAAGCCTGACACAGGCACATGTACTCATTTACTGTGATCCCAGCTTTGGAAATGTTATTTCTGAGGCATCTGTAACTATCCAAAAGCCCCAAATGTATCTATAGCAATAATTTACTTGAGGGTGCAGCTGGAAAGGGGTAAAGAAGCATTCATCACCAAGTTCCCAGAAACATAGATCAGAAAAAATGCACAGAACATGAAAGCAATATTGAATTAAGCCCAGACTTAAATGGGCCAAACCAGATAGCAAGATAAATAGGAGGCTTATCCCAGATATGCAAGTGGCCATAGCCCATTTTGATCTCTTGCTATGTCTCTGTCTCTCTCTGTTTCTGTCGCTCTGCTTCTGTCTCTCTGTCTCTTGCTCTCTCTGTCTCTGTCTTTCTCTGTCTTCTCTTTTTCCCTCTCCTCTCTCCTTCTCTACCCTTCTTTCTCCTCTCCCCTTCTCTCTCCCTCCCTCCCTTTCTACACAAATTATATGTAATACATAGTCATGTATATTATATAGATATATAGTCATATACACATGTGCATGTGTACTTTAATATGTACTCTATATAAATATATCACTTACAATTATGCATGTATATAAATGTGCATGTGTATATACATACAAACAATCTCCTGTGAATGAATAAAAGTTAATTGAAAGCCAGCATTATTCCATTTTTTAAATCATTATATTCTCAAAGTTTAGCATGGTGCCAGATGTAGCATATAGGAGGTGCTTAATAAATGCTAATAAACTGATTATTCATTCTCTTGTCCCCAACAAGGGGTAAGAATACTGGCACTGCCAATGTCACAGGATTGTTGTTAGTGCCAGCTGAAGCTCATCAACACCATGTTGGGTTCAGTTGACTTGAGAAGTAGCCAGGGTTTGGAGAACATGTATGTTTGGGGGAATGGGGTACTTCTTTGTCTTTTAAAATCCCCTTCATTAATGCTGCCTCTGTACAGAGTATCCTCAGACTTTATTGGATATTCTATGATTCCTTGACCCTAACCATGCCACTTGACATCCCATTGTAATAATCTCAGCATTGGGTTTCCATTGTTGCCCTTCTCTTGCTGTAGAGATGAGATCATGGAAGAGGTTCTGGCTTGAACTGGGTAGTGTTTCCAATACGTTTTCCTTTGCTATCTCTTGCCTTGGTGATGCCTTCTCTAATAACACTGATGGTGAACTTTTCCAGGCCAGTTTCTTTGTAGAAAGGCCCCTGGTTGCCAGTAGCAAGTGGGCTGGATTGTGAGAAATATGTGTCTAAACTGTAAATCAGAGATTCCCCTCCTTTTCAAAGATGAAGACCTCTTTTTAATATAAATGAATATCAAGGACCCTCTCATGATACTCCTATCCATTTATATTTAAAATACATGATGATAGAAACCTGTTACAAATTCAGCGACACTTTGAAATGAACTTGTACTGCATTAATCACAATAGAATCTACATGCATTTTAAAAATAGCAATGCAAACATATGTACAATGTGCAAAACAGATTATGCATTCAGTCTACTGAAAGCACGTTTGCTTATATTTTGGGGGAACTAAAGAGGGATCAAAATAACAATTGCTTAGTACATCTGTGAATTCAGGAACCCCTCATAGCAACTCAACAGCCCTCAGGTTGTGAATCACTGTTGTGCATGATATGCAAATGTAAGCAAAAACTTGCTTAAAGTACAAAATCATTAGTATAGGAATAGGAAAGAACATTATATTTAAAATATCCTGAGTAGAAGAGTGAAAAGTATACTGGATTTAGAGTCAGAGGTCATGATCCCAAATTCCTCCTCTCCTACTTATTAGCCATGAGACCTTGGGCACAGCATCCCTAGCCCACAGTTTCCTTATGTATAAAATAAAGGAGCTGAATTAGATGAATTTCTAGCTTTATACTTTCAATCTTCATAAACGATAAATTACAACCTTTAGGGGCAGCTAAGTGGCGCAGTGGATAGAGCACGGGCCCTGGATTCAGGAGGACCTGAGTTCAAATCCGGCCTCAGACACTTGACACTTACTAGCTGTGTGACCCTGAGCAGGTCAGTTAACCCCAATTGCCTCACTCAAAAATAAAATTATAACCTTTAGATCTTTTTTTAGCACAAATCTATTTGGATAATGGGAAATATTTTTAGCAACTATTGGGAATTTATCTGAATAGTAAACAAGAACTCAAAAGTGTGCATAAATTATCTGAGTATTTTAGGTAGACGCAGCTTCTCCAGACTAAATTATCTAAATAATGCCCTGTGTCTGCAAAGATAGCTTTTTCAATTTGACATTCATAGAGATTTTGAGAAAATATTATAACTTCTTCTTAAAATGCCCTTAGGAAAAGTACAATTGCTATATTTGTTGTTCTGCCAATTTAGTAGTGTCTGACTCTTCATAACCTCATGGACCATATTATTCATGGTTTGGGTTTTTTTTTAGTGGGGGGTTGGCAAAGATACTGGAGTGGTTTGCCATTTCCTTCTCCAGTGGATTAAGGCAAATAGAAGTTAAATGACTTGCCCAGAGTTGCACAGCTAGGACATATATGGGCCCAGCCCTCTATCCACTGAACCACCCAGCTGAATGCTAAAATTACTACATAACTATTCATAAAATTTTCATGAGCAAAACAGGCTTCTATCCCCACCCACACAACAATGGTTACCATTTTGACATTCCTCCATTCTTTGAAAGTCCTATACCTTGTTCATCATACAAGTGTACTTAGATACCAGTATGACACTCTTCAAAGTAAGTTCTCCAACCACTCAAACTATACCCTATTCATGTCTTCTCCTTCTGTTCACCTCTTGCCCACACTATCTAATAGCTCTGCCACAGGGGATCCATCCAATCTTTGGAGGTTCTTCTTTATGTTCTCTTGCTATTACGTGGACAACAATGAACCTTGTGGATTGTCTTCTACTGATTATCTTCTGCTCTTAGCACCTGGTGAGCCCCTATTCCTTTCCAGCCACTCTCTTTCTGATGAAGTCAATGTTCTACTTTCCCTGCATAATTCCTCACTTAAATAATGTGTTGAATCATTGCTCTTTTCACTTACTTTGTGACCCTCTATTGTCCTTTGTTTGAATGGCAGCCTCATTTCTGAGGCAGCTTTTACAACAGAAATATACTTTAACCTCACTAATTCCCTGTTCCAATCTTTAAAGAGGATTGATCTTGATGTAGAAATGTCTGATTTTAAATCTCCATTCTGCTACTAAGAACCAATGTGATTAAGACCAAATCACTTAGCCTCACCAGATTTCCCTTACTTCATTGGGGGGGGGGGGCGGGGCAATGAGGGTTAAGTGACTTGCCCAGGGTCACACAGCTAGTAAGTGTCAAGTGTCTGAGGCTGGATTTGAACTCAGGTCCTGCTGAATCCAGGGTTGGTGCTTTATTCACTGGGCCACCTAGCTGCCCCTCCTTACTTCATTTGTAAAAAGAATAGGTGTCCTGGATGTTGAAGGTCTCTTCTAGATCGTTATGGTCATGGATCCTGAAAGGCTGTGTCAGCACTATATATGTTTTGCTATTTCTACTAAAGTAAAAAATTTTGAGGATCCCAGTGATGAAAATTGTATCTATCATCTGAAGGAAAGTTAAGCTAAATTCACAGAGAGTCAACACTTTTAGGTTCTTAGGATCATAGATTTAGAGTTAGAAGAGACCTTAAAAGACAATTAGTCTGGAAGCAGCTAGGTGGTGCAGTGGATAAAGCATCGGCCCTAGATTCAGAAGGACCTGAGTTCAAATACGGCCTCAGACACTTGACACTCACTAGCTGTGTGACTCTAAGTCACTCAACCCTCATTGCCCCCCCCCCAAAAAAACAAAAGAAAATTAGTCTTCATTTTAACATATTTAACATTATACATGTTCTATTGTGTTTTATATGTCCTTTTAAATCTTTAACAATAATATTTTAAACTGGTTTTGGTCAGTTATTTTAACTAAAGTCTTTTAGGTTATGTGTTTAACATCTCTGCTTTCACCATCCTACCTTTCTAGATGGTGTTTCTATCCAAGAAACTGACTATATAAGCCAGAGACATACAAAACTTTCCCAGTATACCCTGAGAAAGCAATTCCATTGGGCTTTACCCTGCCACTCATGATGAAGGCCTTTGGGAATGCCCCCCTCCCAGAGTATGCCAGGACACCTGGCTCTCATACCGTTATTTATGTGAAAGATAAAGGCAAAGAAAGATTGTGTTCTCCATAGGTGAAGGGAGTAACCACACAGATGAAATCAAGGGCCCTTGAAGTATTCTAGTCTTCATGCATCAGATAGAATTGCTGGCCCACATCTCTTTAAAAGCCACAGTCTCTGGTAATTGGCATATTTGCTTCAGTGGTATCATTGTTAATGTTTGGTGTGGGGGTTTTTTGCTTCTCTTTTTGTTTTTGTTTTTGTTTTTGGCTATCGACTTCTGGCATTTTCTGCTAGCCAATGTAGTAGATTTGAGGGAGGAAATATTCATACAGTAAGTTGATCTACTTGTCTGATAATTGTTCTGTATTGTTTGCAGTGAGACAGCCTACATGATAGCATAGTGCAAAAATGATGGGTTATGAGATGTACAAGAGGAAAGGTCACATATAGTCTGTATAGAATCTTCTTGTTGTTGTTCTTCAGTCTTTTCAGTCATGTCCAACTCTTCATGGCCCCACTGGGGGTTTTCTTGGCAAAGATACTGGAGGGGTTTGCCTTTCATTTCTCCAGCTCATTTTACAGATAAGGAAACTAAGGCAAACAAGGTGATGTGACTTGCCCAGGGTCATACAAATAGTAAGTGTCTGAGGCTGAATTTGAACTTGGGTCTTCCTGACAAGCTCAGCACTCTACCTACTGTGCCCCCTACCTGCCTGCTAAGTAGAGAATAGCATCTTGAAATCAGGATACTTTTGCCTCAAATGCTACCCCCTCCTTCCTTACAAGCTGTGTGACCATGCACAAGTCTCTTAACTTCACTGAGAGTTTTAGATTCTGCCTCATTGGCCCATAGTAAAGATTCAAAGAGACAACATCTGTGAAGGATTTTGCAGACCTCAAAGCAGCATGAAAATGTGAGCTATTATTTTCCTTGTGTGAACTTTTCTGTTCCAACCCCAAGTAATGTGAATTATTCAGAATGATTGCTCCAGGGTCTAGGATTCTATGGGCAGCACTTTGTATCAAGTGTGTTCTGCACATCAGAAGAGAAGGTCACAACTGTTCACACATCTCTGTTTATGCATAGCTAGAAGGAAAGTAATTACAAGCTGAAATTGTAAAAATAACTGGCAGCTGTGCACTCCTAGAGTTTGAATGAGGAGGTGCTGGGGAATCATTAAACGTATGGAATGACTGAGTGCAAAGACCACATTTTCAGGAGGGGTTGGAGGGGGGGGGACTTCATTTTATTGCATTTTTTTCTGAGGATCTGGAACAAGGCTTTGGGTCTCAAGAAATGAAACACTATCACTTTAGAAACTTCAGCCCTGATAAAATGCCATGTTTGTCTATGTGGGCAGACTTTTTTATATAGTGATTTTTTATATAAAATGTCTATAAACTCAAAGAGATGACAGGACATGTAAATTGAATTCATCATGAACCATTTCCAAAGACTTTATTTTTAATGTCTCATCAATCATGCACGTAATAATTCGAGAATTTTGGTCAGCTAATCACTTGAGTTTCTGGTGCTACACAGCTGTCAAAATGATTTTCCTACAAGACAAATATGACCATGCCAGTCTCCTGTTCAATAAACTCCACTGGCTCCGCTTTGGCTGTTAAGACCCATCACCACCTGGCCTACCTTTCAAGCCTGATTCTACTCAAATCTCTTTCAAGTAAACCACTGTTCAGCCTACCGGGTCTCCATACTGCTTCTCTGACAAAACATTCCACTGCTCCACGCGGACTTTTGCACAGGGTGTCTGCTGGGCATGGAATGTGCTCCCTATTCACCTCTACCTCCTTAGATTTCCTAACTTGATTCAAAGATAAGCATGAAATACACCTCCTATTTATAGCCTTTCCTGATCCCACTCACTCCTGCAATTATCTTGGATTAAAATTATATATATATATATATACATATATATATATATATATATATAGAGAGAGAGAGAGAGAGAGAGAGAGAGAGAGAGAGATGATAGAGAGACAGAGAAGTAGAGATAGAGATGACAGAGAAAGAAAAAGAGATTAGAGAGAGAGATATATAGATTGAGGTAGAAATAGAGATAGAGATGATAGAGATGTGTGTGTACAATACATACATATATATATATACACACATGCATATATACATATACTCATATGTATATACACACATTTGTGTGTCATACATATACAGACATTTATTTGTATGTATGTGTATGCATATGTATATTCTGTATGTATATTTGTGTTCTGCATCTGTGCATATAGAGAGTTTCTATTGGTGCATGAATATGTTTTAGCTTTCTTGATAAAATATAAATTCCGTGAGGGCAGAGCATGTTTCATTTTTGTCGCTGCATCTCTGGCCCCTAGCATCTTTCCTGTCACATGGCAAGTACTTAATAAATGCTTGCTGATTGATTGGTATGAGTAGCACCTGGAGGATATAACTCTAATATGGATTCCAGTGAGTCAGGGTGGCTTAATAACTAAAAAATGGGTCTTGGAGTCAGCAAGTGATTTCAAGTCTTGTCACTGACACATATTGGCTATGGGACCTAAGCAAAGTCACTTACCTCTCAGTGCCCCAGAAAATTCATTCTGATGGAATTTCCATAATGATGGTGGGGATAGCTAGTCTTTATATCATGCTCTGAGGCTTACAAAGGGCTTTATAAATCTTATTTCATTTAATCCTAACAATAATCCTGGAATGTAGGTGTGTGTGTGTGTGTGTGTGTGTGTGTTTTTGCAGGGCAATGGGGATTAAGTGACTTGCCTAGGGTCACACAGCTAGTAAGTGTCAAGTGTCTGAGGTCACATTTGAACTCAGGTCCTCCTGAATCCAGGGCTGGTACTTTATCCACTGTGCCACCTAGCTGCCCCCTGAAGGTGTTATTATTACTCCCATTTTACAGTTGAGGAACTGAGACAGAGGTTGTCACTTGCCCAGGGTTACACAGCTGGCAAGTGTCTAGGGGAGGATTTGAACTAAGGTCTTCCCATCTCCGGTGCTCCATCAGAAAATACAGGCCTGAATTAGAGGACATAATTCCCATACTAGGGCTGCCCTATACAGGTAGAAGTTAGCCTAGACAGTGAAATCCTGCAAATGAACATAATCATCAGGGATCAACTTTACAGCATCTACCACCCCATACATTTCTTATGGAGTCTGAAAGGTGGCTCCCACAAGAGCAGCTGTTCAGTCAATGGTGTGGAAGTCTTGGTGGGTTGGATTTGTAGAGATGGTCTAGTGGATAAATGACAGGCTTCATGATCACTCTTTTCAGTGCTTGTGACCTATAACAGCTTGGCTACTGAAAAATCCACCTTCAATGTGGAAAAGAATATAGAATCAGAGCCTCGTGGCCCAAATTTATCCTAATCACAAAGATATTGTCCAACTCCAGTTTAATTTAGAAATTGTATTTCTTTTGCTTCCATTGCCTGTGTGTGGTTGTGTTGTTACCTTGTCCTGGAGCCAATAGCCTTCTATGTTGGCTATGACTCCAAATACTGAATTAGATAATGTGTTTGAGAAATGTTAGTATTGAATAACACAGAACCTAGAAGTTTGATTGGTCACAGACTTTTTTTTTCCTCAAGAAGAAAGAAAATCCATTTTTTTAAACTTCAGACTTCTTTTAAAGTCTTTTCTCCCCATAGTGACACACCATTTAGACATTATAAAAAAGTAAGATAGTCCTCATTTGTTGTTGGAGTATCAACAAGAAAAGAACAATAGGAGGGCAAAAGCCCTAATTATATAAATTATTTTCCTTTCCCTCCCATGTTGGATGGACCATGGAAACAGTTATAATTCATGACTATGTGAAGGAGTTATCAATTCTCCACCAGATTAAGACTCCTCTCCAGTCAGAAAACCTTGGAAAGTTACTGTGGCCAAAAATTCATTCTATACAAAACTATAATGAGCAATATTTTTACTTGAGCAAAAAGAGTTTGAAAGTGGGTGGAATAGGGGGGCAGCTAGGTGGTGCAGTGGATAAAGCACTGGCCCTGGAGTCAGAAGAACCTGAGTTCAAATCCGGCCTCAGACACTTGACACTTACTAGCTGTGTGACCCTTTGCAAGTCACTTAACCCCCATTGCCCCACAAAAAAAAAAACAAAAAACAAAACAAAACAAAAAAAGAAAGTGGGTGGAATAGGAGAGAACAGTTCTTTTGCAGGTGCTGCATTGGGATAAAATGGGGAGCAGCTTGACCCTTGTCCCCAAAGGTATTTTGGTGGAAGACAAAATGAAGGGTAGGGATGGCAGGGCACCCCATGGACAATTATGCCATAGAATACATGGTACAAGAGAGAACTGTGTGGGGAGGCTTAGGAAGGAAGTGCACCTCCCCCAGTATGTCAGATGCCCTGGACAAAATGAACTTCACCCTCTACTAGTTACAGCTCTGATCCCATGGTCAAATTAGTGTTAAACTCATTGAAGTTTATGTATGTGAAACATACAGCCCATTGCTACCTGATTGTGTGCACATAAGTATATGTGTATAGGTGTCCATTTATATGCATGTAATAATATAACTGCTTATAGATCCATAACAACATTTTACCTTAAACATTGTCATCAGTTTGGTTTCAAAACTTGGCATACCATGGTCTCTTATTATGAATGCCAACTTCCGTTCATCATGAACTAAAATTGGGGGGACCGTTTATAAAACCCTGATGTTTCTCAAAAAAAATGATGAGTAATGGGATTCTCTCCCTCCCCCTCCTACTGTGGGCCTGTGGCTATGACCTTCTGAACCTGTCTTCTCTTTAAATCACGCCCCTTCTAGGACTGACAAATTGACCTGCTGGTGGCCCTAGCTGCTCCAGTTAGGTTTCTGGAAGCCAAAAAAAAGCAATTTTGCTAACAGGCATGAGGGCAGATGGGGTTCCATTCTATACCCAAGCCAGCAATATTCATGCAAAGAGTCAATAAAGAGGCCAGACTTTGCCAGTTCAAGAGAGAATTCATTCTCAGAGTTCCCTGTTCAGGACCCCTCTATCTAGCCACCAAAGTTGAGCCTACTTTTTGGCCCAGGGCCTCCTTTTTTTTTTTGGCTCCATAAGAATTCTGGATAGTCATTCGAATTCTATTTAGGCTGTTTATCCCTGGATCAAGCTGAGTTCCTATTGTGCTCCCAGGAATACCTGAGGAAAACAGATGCTTTCCTCAGATTTTTATTTACATAGAAATGATCATGTCATACACGTCTTGTCTAAGCTTGACTAGCCTTTCAACAACTTTGTAGATATATCATAGAACTGCAAAAAGAAAAGACTGTAGAGACAACTGAACCCTCTTATTTTACAAATATGAGCAGAACTTGAAATGAGAACTGATGGATCCAAAGGGAAGCTAGTCCACGCCCAGACTGATTATTACTTTAGAAATAGAAAATGCAATTGATTAGGTTTATTTAAGAAAGAAAACAATATTTATGTGAAAAAAATCTGAAGAAACTGTAGCTGTTCTCTGCTTCTTCTTCTTCTCAACCTTGTTTAATGGAGCAATTGTTCTTCATCTTTCCAATGATCTCTTCTTCTCCTCTGCTTTCCTCCTTATCCCTTACCTTATTATGTATGCCCAAGGTCTCTTTAGTTCTGATGGCTGCATGTCTTCTGAGGAGCCTGGGATATCATGCTTATCCAATTGTAGTTACATAGAGAATTTACTATAATCCTTTAAATAAACACCATACATGAATGCATGTATACATACATACATGCTTGCTTGCATACTTACACACATATATATACATGTATATTTTAATATATATATAGATATATACATCTAAAAAGTTGATAAAAGGATAGTCCAATATAGAAAAAGATTTTTATAGGTTTATGACTTAAAATAGTCCAAATATAAATAAAATGTTTGTGATCATAACTAATCAAAATATTAAAACTTTTACAATACCATAACCATCCATAAATATGGATAAAATAATATAAATATATACAGGTATATATAAAAACATGTGTGTACACAGTATGTGTCATACACACAGAGAACACAAAACACAGAAAACAATATCATGATTATCCCTAACCTCTATCAGATAGTCAATCAATGAGCCGATGCAATTGGAGAGGATTAGAAAATTAAATGTGGCATTTTAAAAATGTGAATTTTTTCTTTCCTAAATAAACCTGATAATTTGCATTCCCTATTTCTAAAGAAATAATCAGTATAGCAGTGGACTATCTTGCCTTTGGATTTGTTAGATCTTGTTTCAAGTTCTGCCTATACAACCTTTGGTAAGTGACACACCCTTGTGATGCTGTGATCAACAGAGTTGATGAAAGCATAGTCAGACTTTGAAAAAGACTTGCATATGTCCATGACATGATCATTTATATACATGTAAAATTTTTGTGATCATATTTAATAAAAAACTTAAACTTTTAAAATTCTATAACTGTTATTTTGATATCACTTTTTTTCTTTTCATGTAATCATAGAATTACAGAATCTTCTTGTTGTTACACAGTTGTATCAATCTTGTCTGACTCTTCCCCCATTGGGGGTAAATCCCCCATTGGGGATTTTCTTCAGCAACAATACTGGAGTGGCTTGCCATTTCCTTCTCCATCTCATTTTACACATTTAGAAACTGAGGCAGATGGGTTTAAGTGACTTCCCCAGAGTCACACAGCTAGTTAGTGTCTGAAACCAGACTTGAACTTAGGACTGTAACTCTATCCACTGCATCACCTAGATTACAGAATCTAAGAGCAAAAATAGACCTTTGAGACCAGTTCATGTTATTTATCCCTAAACAAAAATCCTCTCCAAATAAGAATCCAAAATGTGTCTTTGCTTTTTTCACTTCTTCTATGCTTTTAAGTGCCCAGTACAGTGATCCACATACAGCAGATGCTCACTAAAATTGTTGTTATTAATGAAGAGATGTTGAATTTCTGCACCAGATTTAGGAGCCATGCTTTGTAAGTATTATGTCCAGTTCAGAAGCTCCATGCAGTCTTGAATGAGATTAATGTTATCTACTATCTCACAGTAAGAGCTTATTTGCTTCCAAATATTACTCACTGAAGAAAAATATTGTCTTATTAAATGTGAACACCTGGATTATAGTACTTGTTCCAATAAAAAACTGTGATCTTCAGCCAGATACATAATGCCTGTCCCTCAGTTTACTCAACAGCAAAAAGATGGTGTCACACAGTGGTTTTCAAGGTCCATTTCAAATCTAACATTGTATGATTCTTATGAGCCTTCATATTTTACAAAGAAAAAGCAAATCTCAATAGGCTTCCAATAGTCAACAGATCTTTGATCCATGAGGTTAATTCTCTAATGGAGATCAAAGCCAATATCTATGCTTTCTCTACCTGAGCAATTCCAATCCATGCTTCACATTAGCCCTCCATAGAGGACCTATCCAAAGTGCTGAAGAACTTGTTCTGGGTTTTCTTTCTTTCTTTCTTTCTTTCTTTCTTTCTTTCTTTCTTTCTTTCTTTCTTTCTTTCTTTCTTTCTTTCTTTCTTTCTTTCTTCCTTCCTTCCTTCCTTCCTTCCTTCCTTCCTTCCTTCCTTCCTTCCTTCCTTCCTTCCTTCCTTCCTTTTGGAGGGGGGGAGTGAGGCAATTGGGGTTAAGTGACTTGTTCAGGGTCACACAACTAGTAAATTGTCAAGTGTCGGAGCCCAGATTTGAACTCAGGTCCTCCTAACTCCAGGGCCGGTGCTCTATCCACTGCACCATCTACCTGCCCCGCTGGGTCTTTTAACATTCAATAAGTACTATAGTGATACTCAGACTATTGAGCCATCATCTCTCCTACTACCTCTTGATGCCATGCCTCCTTTCCTAGACCCTATATATTTCTTCTTAAGTGAACTATAGCTATGAGACTAAATGGAATTGTGAAAACAAGACTGAATTTGGAATCAAAGGACTTGCATTCAAGTCCTGACTGCAATTTTCTGCACTGTGACACAGTTTAATAATAAATGGGACAGAAAAGAGATATAAATGTAAAGAAAACAACATATTATTGGTAAAGGATGCAGAATGTTGCATCTTTTATAGGTAAACAGTTGGATACCTTAGGGGAATTTGAAAAGATTTTGTTCCAATAAAAAATGCTAAAATGCACGTGAAACAAATAGAGTATTCAGACGATATTTGAGCATGTTTGGACAGAAAATGAATTGTGGCATGATGTAATGGTTTAAGTCGTTTAATCACTTAAAGGGGCAGAGAAACAAGATTTATTTATCAAAATGAATACTATGTGAGTATGCGGAAATACAGTTTTCAAGCAAAAATTGTTGAGGACCATTGTAGGTTTGATTAATTGTTACAGCAACAAATCAGTATGGTCCTCCAGCTCATTTGCATACTACTGTTTTACATTTTGAGTGGGTAAAAGCTTATCCTCTTAAACTTTAAACCAAAACTAAAAAATAAGTGAGAAATCATAAATATGTAGAGACTGTAGGATGATTACTTAAAGACTTTTTTTAAAAAATTGTTGGGAAAATGTAGTGAAAAGTGAGTCAGTAAGTACCAGGAGATACTTTTTTGAGCCATTGATGGGTAGAGGAGGCTAGGATAGAGGCCAATATTGGTGAGGAGATGATATTGAAGAACTTGGCAGAGGAGGAAAAACTTATGAGGCATAGGTAAAAAGCATCCTCATCAGTGCTATTTGAAGAAGCCAGCAGAAAAAGCATTCAACTGAAAAGATGTCCTTAGGTGCTAGTTCCTGATTGACTGAAGATGTAAATTGATTTGAAGAAAGCTTCAATTCCAGTTACTGTACTCTAAAGCCCTGCAGAGCCTAATAGGAGTAAGGCCTCTGAGAAATGTCTACTCTTTGCTGCCCTCTCTGGTAAAAGGGAAGAGCAGAAAAGGGAAAGGTTTCTCAGCTGCTTGGCTGTATTGGAAACATACTGATATCTCACTGAGCTATACAAAACCATAGTAAGTAAAGTGCCAACTGGACTGGTTTGCCTTGCCCAGAGAGTCCATGTGAGTTATTTTTCTGTGAGTTCTGTTCTGATTAGACAATGCAGAAACCTGGTGAGTGAATAACTGCCTTGGCTGCTCTGTTATAGCCTGAAATAACAAGTCTGATGAGGTTTGCAGTTCTCTACCATAAAGAAAAGTGCTAGCCAAATGTATAGTGTGACATTTTTTTAATGCCCCTTTAAGTCTGTCTTTCAGTTGGAATGCTATCTTGTTTTGAGAATTTAAGAGAAGACTATTTGCCCAGCTGGAAACAGGTAAGGACAAGCAGAGGAGTAATCAGCAATGAAGAAGCTTCATGTGGTATAAATGTCCCAGCAAGGACAAATGACACTAAAGCCTGAATTCCAGAGATGTGAGTAACCTCAAGTATATAGGTTTTTGTCCCTTATCTCCTTCCTTGCCAAGTTTCTATAAATATGTAGCCATTCTCCTTCACAAGTACCGAGTATATTGGGTGAGAGAGTGTGACCCACGTTTATGTGTGAAAGGTAGTATATATGTCATTCTTGCATTTGCTTTAATTTATGAACACTTGTTACTATTTCTATTATTTCTTTTGCCTTAGTCACAAAGAAATGATTGTGTTTCTAATGCATTGTTGGTGGAGCTGTGAGCTGATCCAACCATTCTGGAGAGCAATTTGGAATTATGCCCAAAGGGCAATAAAGCTGTGCATACCCTTTGACCCAGCAATTCCACTTTTAGGTCTTTTGCCCAAAGAAATCATGGAAGGGGGAAAGGGACCCACATGTACAAAAATATTTATAGCTGCTCTTTACGTGGTAGCAAGGAATTGGAAGTTGAGGGGGTGCCCATCAATTGGGAAATGGCTGGACAAGTTGTGGTATATGAATACAATGGAATACTATTGTGCTGTAAGAAATGATGAGCAGGAGGAGTTCAGAGAAACCTGGAGGGTCTTACATGAGCTGATGATGAGTGAGATGAGCAGAACCAGAAGAACATTATACACAGTATCATCAACATTGAGTGTTGACCTACTGTGATGGACTATATTCTTCTCACCAATGCAATGGTACAGAAGAGTTCCAGGGAACTCATGATAGAAGAGGATCTCCAAATCCAAGAAAAAAAAAAGAACTGTGGAGTATAGATGCTGATTGAACCATACTATTTCTTTTGTTTTGGGTGCTGTTGTTTTTTTTTTTCTCTATTTTGAGGTTTTGCATCACTGCTCTGATTTTTTTCTCTTGTAACAGGATTAATGCAGAAATAGGATTAATGTTATTATGTGTATATATATATATGTGTGTGTGTGTATATACCTATATCTATATGTATAGAGATATATAGATATAACCTATATCAGATTACCTGCTGTCTAGGGGAGGGGGGAGGGAGGGGAGGGAGAAAAATCTGAAATTGTAAAGCTTGTATAAACAAAAGTTGAGAACTATCTTTACATGTAATGGAAAAAATAAAATACCTTATACATAAAAAAAAATGATTGCGTTTAAGATCTAAAAGTGTCAGTGTGTGTACCTGGTCGCATAAATGGAAGCACACCAGTGGGGATTCAAGATCTAAAGTGGTGACTAGGATGAGTGTATTACCCCATAACCAGGATTGCTACTAGAATCCTGAGAGAATTTGAATGTAACTGTGTAGTGGTGGTCCTTCTCTATAAACATGGATCTGCATGCATGAGAGCAGTAGGGAGTGATCACTCCAGAGAGTGAATGTCCAATCAGTCAGCCAGTCAAGAAGGATTTGTTCTTTATTTACTATGTGCCAGCTATTTTGACAGTCACCAAAAACACAAAGAAAAGCAAAGACACACACCCCCCTGCCCTCAAGAAGCTCACATATGAATGGAAGAGAGAATATGCAAATAACTGTACCTACAAATATTTACCATACAAATGGCAGGCAATCTCAGAGGGGAGGCATACCCAGATGAGAGGGGCAACGCATGGCACAGTGGGTATTTATACTCTATACCACCAATAGACTTAGAATCTTGTGGTAACCTAGACAAGTGTTCTCCCCATGGCTAAAAACACATCCTAAAACTTACTCAGAGCCCGAAACTTCCCATTTCATTTGCAGCTCATCTACTCCAGCTTCTGAAATGTGCCTTGAAATGCTGCTCAGATGCTGAGCTTGACAGCTGGGATGCTATTTGCTTCACCACTTAAGTAAAGATGCTGCCCATGCTCTTTTTTTTCCTGGGGAGGAAGAGGGACATTCCTGCCAGAGTTCTAAAGATCCTCTTCATTACATCTCCTCTTCACTCCATTACATGCACCTTAGGGCTGAGAAACAGCTGCAGAAACCAAATCAGCCAAGTTCCCTGCTCCGCCAGGAAGTCTGGTCAGGATCGATATGAAGACAAACTTAGTGTCCTACATAATTTGCAAACCTAAGGAATTGGAGAACAAGGGTGGTAAGGCAAAGGCCAACCACCATCATGGCTTTGTTTTCTATTTTGGGCCATAGTGACTGTAAAAGAAAACAAAGAAGGAACACTCGGCTCAAGAAATTAATTTTGATTTCTCCTATTAGTCTGACAAACCAAGACTTTCTCACACTAAGGCAAATAAGTAGGAAAGCAAAAGTTGATCTTGCTCTTTGGGGATTAGGGTAGGGGGAGGTTGGAGAGTAGGGCGATAGGGAGGAAATATTTACACCAGCCTTTGGGGGGAAATGGCAAATGTAGCATAAGTTGAACTGATGTTTCCTTTCTTGTTGTTGTTATTTTTAATTTTCTGTCTACAACTGAAGGAATGAGACTTTTTTGAAGAGAAAAAAGGAAAATCTTCCCATTGCTTTCCTGGACATTTCTTTAAAGCTCTCTTACAAGTAAATTACTAGGTTCACCATATAATAGGCAAGTTGGTGATAGGGAAAACTGTCAGAAAACCTGGTTCAAATTGTGTGACCTTGGATAAGTCACTTAGCATGCCTAAACCTCATTTTCCTAAAAATTAAAATAGATGAAACTGACTGAATGGTTTGCAAGGGCCTTTATAGCTACAAATCCATGACCCTGTGATCCAGAACATTGTATCCGAGGCCCGACAAATCAGGCACCATGTTATCTTTCCAGTCTTATTTGACCCTATTTGCCTTTTAACCCTCTATGTTCCAGCCAAACTAGACCACCTGTCATCATAAGCTGTGGGAAGGAAGGGACTTCATGTTCTCTAGGCCAAATTTCACTGGTACTTTTTGTTGTTCAGTTGTTACAGTCATGTCTGTCTCTTCATGACCCCATTTTGGGGTTTTCTGGGTAAAATTACTGGAGTGGTTTGCCATTTCCTTCTCTACCTCATTTTATAGATGAGGAAACTGAGGATTAAGTGACTTGCCCGGGGCCACATAGCTAGGAACTATCTGATGTCACACCCAAACTCAAGTCTTCCTGACTCCAAGCCAGGAGCTATATCTACTCTGCCACCTAGTAAACTGAAATTCCAATTCTGATGTTAGCCATGCAATCATGCAAAAGTCACAGGGCTTTACATTTAGGGAAACAGGGGAAGAAAACAAGAGCTTATTAAACGCCTACCATGTGCCAGGCATTGTAATAAGCACTTTCCAAATATTATCTGGAAAGGAACTTAGAGTTAAACTGAGGTCCAGAGAAATGAAGACTATCTTATTCAAAAAGACAGAGTGAGTGTTTAAACCTCAGTCCTCTGATTAGAGATTCAGCATTCTGCTGAATCACACTACCAACTTCCCCTAACCCGAGTCTCAGTTCTTCTATCAGCAAAATGGGAATAATAATACCCATAGTGCCTCTCTCTCAGGATTGTTCAGAGGATCAAATATCATAATGTCGTAATGTGCTTTATAAACCTTTGCCTCACTTGAAATGCAGAGATCCTTTGACTATACTACAATGCTTCTTTAGTTGCCATTCTCCCATATAGTTTTGTCCCCTCCAATCTCTGAGTTTTTGGTCAATCCATTCCCCACACCTGAAATATTCCCAAATATTTCCCAACTGATGAAATCCCTCCCTTCCTTCAAGGCTAGACCCTACTCACTTGCCACCTCCTCAATGATGCCCTCCTCAATCCCAACCTCCCTCACCCACCCCGGTTCTTCATTATTTTCTTCTTTCCAACTTCCTATAGCACTTTCATATCATCTTCAGTACATTAGTCATACTTTAATTCATATTAATTATTCATAGAGATGCCATATCCCCTTCCAGATTTGAAGCCACTTGAGAACAGAAACTGAATCATTTGAATCTCTGCTCAACATCTCATAGCATACTGCCTTTCATAGAGTAGGCAATTAACTACTTGGTGAAACAGTTAAACTCAAATGATTGCATTAATTCTGTTGTTGTTGTTTAGTGGTTTCAGTCATGTTCAACTCTTTATGATGCCATTTGGAGTTTTCTTGGGAAAGATACTAGAGTGAGTTGCCATATTATAGATGAGAAAACTGAGGCCAATAGGGTTAAGTGACTCTCCCAGGGTCACACAGCTAGTAAGTTTCTGAGGGCAGATCTGAACGCAGGAAAACCAGTCTTCCTGACTCCAGGCTTGGCACTCTGTGCCACCTAGCTGCACATATTAATTATTTGCATTAATTAATCAACCAATATTTCAGGGATCATTTTTAAAGGTGGATGATGTAAGCATGATCATCAGAAAAGGAAAACTGTGATTATTATTTGTGATATAATAATAGTCATCAAGATGTTCTCTGAAATAAACTGAAAGTAATTCATGAATGAAAATAAAGGCAGTAGGGGCGGCTAGGTGGCACAGTGGATAAAAACACTGGCCCTGGATTCAGAGTTCCTGAGTTCAAATCCGACCTCAGACACTTGACACTTACTAGCTGTGTGACCTTGGGCAAGTCACTTAACCCCCATTGCCCAGCCAAAAAAAAAAATAGAAAAGAAAAGAAAGGCAGTTAGTATTGGAGTCAAAAGCCAATCATTCTATGATACATTTTCACTGTTTTCACTATACACACACAGTTTACTAACTTGAAAAGTAGAATGCATTCTTGTTTCTGTTGCTTGAAAGAACAAAATGCCATGTGGATTTATCAATGGGTAGTTTAGATCTGTGGCTGCATAACTGATGCATTTGTTTGATTATTTTCTTTGTCATGTACTCTACGACAATGCCTTAGATCATTGGGGTTAGCTGGGTCACATTAACTAATTGAGTTCCCCTACGACAGCATAATGTTAATGCTCATGCTTCAATCTTCTGTCATGGTATTCCAATATTATAGAGGGAAAAATATTATGATGACAGTGATATTATAGTCAGTCTCTGTATGCACATCTCCACCACTCAAACAGGTAAAATTTCTTCATGACATCTGCATATCATTAAAATAAAGGGCCTATATGTAGAGTCATGATGTTATATTTTATCTTCTAGGATAAAATACAAATTCTTTGGCATGGAATTTAAAGCTGTCTACCATCTGGTTCTTACTTACCTTACTTGGCTACATAAGTCCCCTTCATTCATTCTTTATGTTCCAGCCAAACTATCCTACATGTTGTTTTCTGAGCATGGCCATTTCACCTCTGACTACCATCAGTGTGCCTGGAATTCATTCCCTTCTTAGTTGTGCCTCTTAGATTTTTTTTTTTACTTTGTTCAAAGTTCTGTTCCAATTCTACATTGTATAGGAAGCATTCTCTAACTCACTCTCTGGCTCCAGTTGTCAATGGTATCTTCCTCTTCCAATTATCTTGTATTTATTTTTCTGTTGTTGCTATTATTGTTCAGTCATTTCAGATGTGTCTGAGACTTTGTGACCCTATTTGTGGTTTTCTTGGCAACAATACTGGATTGATCCGCCATTTCCTTCTCCAGCTCATTTTGCAGATGAGCAAACTGAGGCAAACAGGGTTAAGTGACATGCCCAGAGTCACACAGATAGAAAGTATCTAGGACGAGAAATGAACTCAAGTTCACTTGTGAAAACCTGCTTTTCTCTACTAAAATATTTATCAATGATACTCTTGATTTGCATATAGAGAAAGGTCATAAAGATTTTATTTAGATGAGGAAAATGGAAGAATAGGTATACAGGTCAATAAAATTTCCTTCTTTGCTGTATATACATGTGCACACACACTATATATATTTTCCCTTCCATGAGACATAGTGGAACCATTGTACTTGAGTCCTAAAATTATAGTCTTAGATATATTGGTAGAGAAGTAGCCAGGTTTGACCAAATATAAACACGGAAATTTCATGCTAGAGAATCTTGTGTGTGTGTTTATATACATATACATGTACATATATAATATATATACATATTTATAATGGAGAGTGTGTTATAAGGATCAATATGCAACGTATCTGAAGGCAGGAAAGATTTCAAATACATGGAAAAAATTGCACTTTATTAATACTCCTTCAACAAAATTATGTTGAGAAAACATTCATATCTACTTAGTATATACTTACCCTCCCATTTAAATGAAATCTTTATGAGAATTCCCTCTATGCAAATCAAGGACAACATTGATGAAGATATTAATAGGGGAAAGCAGGCTTCCACAAATGTTAGACAACAATGAATAACATCTTTATCAGTTCATAATTATCTGAGAGATGTATAGGATATAATAAGATCCTTTTGTTGCTGTTGTTCAGTCATTTAGCTGTATCCAACTTTTTGTGACCCCATGGACTATATCGTGTCAATACTGTCCATGGAGTTTTCTTGGAAAAGATACTGAAATGGTATGTGATTTCCTTCTTCACTGGATTAAGGCAAATACAGGTTATATGACTTGCCTAGGGTCACATACATAGTAGGTATATGAGGCTGAATTTGAACTCAGATCTTCCTGATCCCAGGCCTAGCTCCCTATTCACTAAGCCACCTAGCTGCTTTTATAAGATCCTACTATGCGCATTATTTGATTATTTTAAAAGCATTTCGTTTTATAGGGAAAGTGATGATGATGATGATGATGATGGCTACCACTTAAATAGTGCTTACTATGTACCTGGCATTAGACCAAGAACTTTACAATTATTATCTTATATGATTTTCACAACAACCCTGGAAGATAGTTGCAATTATTATCCCCATTTTACAAATGAGAAAACTGAAGCAAACAAGGTTTAAGCGACTTTCCCAGAGTCACACAGCTAGTCAATATCTAAAGTCAAATTTGAACTCAAGTCTTCCTGATTCCAGGCCCAGTGCTTTATTCACCTGGCTGCCCCCAGTGCTATTTTATAGGCTCTTTTTCAACAAAGTGCCTCAAGATCATGCAACTTCTATGGAAGACATAACAACAGAGATACCCCTGTTCAGTGAAGCTGTGATGATCAATGCCAAGTAAGTCATAAACCAGGGTTGTGTTTGCTTGATAAAAGTGTTTACCATTATATTGAAGGAAAGGTAACTGTTCAGGAGGTACTCCAGATGGTCTTATTTGTAGATGATGCCACTGAGTAAAGGGCATCAAGTTGTAGAACAATTCAGAGACTCCTGGAAGAGAGCTGTAATCGGTCCAGAGAATTTAGTCTGTCTATCCACAAAGGAAAGATCAAACAAAAGGAATGTTCACTGCCTGCATTACTACATACATTTGGAATGAAGATTCAGTAGAGCTCAGTCATCAGTCCATAAGGACAGACAATACAAATGGACAGTAAGTTAGGCTTGGAACTCAATAGAAGGATAGTGGGTGGAATACTTGTTGGAAATCACAAAGTGTCTTTCCTGGCCTCAGGCATACCAGGAAACTAAAAGCCATTTCTTTTCATTTTAACCTTCTATCCAAGTGGTTTGTGTAGCATCAAAACAGAGAATGCAACAGTTGCCAATAAGTTAAAAATGAATACTATAAATTGGGGAATGAACAGGAGCATGATGGGTGTTAACTGACTGAATATATATAATGAATGGCAGTAAAGAAGAGGGGCATCGAGATGGTATAATGGATTGAGTGCTGGGCCTAGAGTCAGGAGGACCTGAGTTGTGATCTGACCTCAAACATTTACTAGCTATGTGACCCTGGGCAAGTCACTTAAGCCTGTTTGCCTCAGTTTCCTCATCTGTAAAATGAGTTGAAGAAAAAGGCAAACCACTCCAGTATCTCTGCCAAGAAGACCCTAAATAGGGTAATGAAGAGTCAGGTGTGACTAAAAAACTGAACAACAACAAAAACTAAAGAAGAATTTAAAGAACTGAAGTAAAAAATGAATTATATTGTAAGAAAAGGAGATGGGTTGGTCACAAGGCAAAGGATGTCGGGTAGACAGACAGGGTGCTTCACTGGTACCCTAGTAATGATAGTAGAATATAGAGAAAGACTTCTAGCATACTAGGTGGACTTCCCCTAGTGGATTCATGGAAATATATGGACAAGAGTTGCGGAGGATGTGCAAGCCTGGATTCCTTACAATCTGCATTGTTAGAAGGAACTCCCAAATTTATGAGCTTACAGAACTAGTTGAGCATTCATTTCTTGCAATTTGCAAATTCCTTGTAAATAACAACAATAATAAAAATGTGAATTTGTTTATGTTTTTACAAATGTTTTTAAATGCTTTGTGATTTGTGGAGTGCTTTGCTTATATTATCTTATTTGATCTTAAATATTTTTTAAAAGTGTTTGTTGAAGTGACTGTAAATGGTATGCCAGTGATCAATTTATGTTAAGGAAAATAGTCTACGACACTAAGTTCTAACAATTGGATGGTCATTGGAGAAGAGTGCCTCAAAAGTTCCTTTGAAATTCTTCCATTCTTCCCCTGTATGCTTAGGCAATTGAAAATTGGGTCTTCCACAGGTGACACTGGTCAATAAATCCCTGGAAAATCAAAACCTAATGTCTTGATCTTATGCCTCCTAGAATCTTTCATCCTTTGGGGCCCACCTCCCTCCAGATGTTTGTCTGCAATCTTTCCAAAACACTCCTCAGCTAAACATTTTAAATGTTCTGTTTTAAGATATTTTGACATCTAATTTCTCAAAACCAAAGTTGTTGTTTTTTATAAAAGGAAAACAATATCCAAAACGGAAGCAATTTTGCAGAAGGACACCAGTGCGATCATGTCTTCAATTTCATACCAGAATGTATTCCTTAAGTGTACTCTCTTTCAAATGAGGGTAATCATTTCAATGAAATGAAATCCTAAGAGCACATATGGTACACATCTGCCCACAAAGCCTTAAGTTGGTTCCCAGTACTAAAATTCACTCCCATTATATCACAGCTGGGTAAGCAAAATTTTAAAAAAAGGATTAGCATGCAACACAGTATATAATCCATCCCTCTTCTCTCTAGAATGACTGTGCCCCACACTATTACATAAGGAACAGAAGCAATCAAGGCCCGGGGATGTGAAGACTAAAATAACTTATCAATACTGGATTGCATCTGGTTTACATGTGTGGGAAATGAATCCATGTTCCAATTGGAAACAGATAAGTATTTGAGAATACCTACAAGGGGGCCAAGTATGCCTTTCATCAGTTTTCCAGCAAAAGAATTAAATGCCTACTATACTCAAGACATAGTGATAAGCATCTGGGAAACAGAGACCTAAGCAAAACAGTGCCTAGAGAAATAAAAGCAAAACTAATGTATATAAACAATGATAAAAATAATTTCAACTTAATACATCCAAGAATTAGACAAAGACATGGAGGTGGGGGTTGCAGTGTCCTATGTAGGAACAGCTAACAGGACTCTAAAACACAGAGTACATGAGGGTGAAGAATATGAAATAAGACTGAAAATTAGATGGGAACCATTTTGTGGAAAGTTGTAAATACTAAATTGAAGATTTTGTATTTTAACCTAGGGACTATAGGAGGCAGAAAAGATTGAAGCAGGAGGGAGGACGTCATGATCAGACTTGTTTAGGAATATCAATTTGGCATCAGTATGGAGGGTGGAGAGAAACACTAAAAATAAACAGTAACTGTACAAAGTAGCAAACTCTACCTGTTGTAATTTGGCATAGGGATTTATCTCAGTCTGTCTTAGTGAGCTCCTTTTTTCAGCATCTTTAATGAGATCAGATTCATGATTTCGGTTTCTCTTTGAGTCAATGAGCTCTGTACCAATGTAAAAAGAATGTTGAAAAGAAAATAGAAATGACCCGAGGCTCAGGAACTCTACGTTCATTCATTGTCTCACTCATCAATTATTGTGTCCACCTAGTGTGTGTAGAGCAACTTGCTACGCACTGGAGAATATAGGAAGTTGAGAACTGAGTAGTCTTTACCTTCATGAAATTTATAGAATAGTAGGGTGCACCAAAGGGTGGTGATTATGTGAATGGAGAGAAGGTAGGTATATTTGAGAGCTGTTATAAAGACAGAAATGAAAATTTGACAACAGATTGGGTATATGGAAATAACATGCATTAGGAGTAGAGTAATACCAAGATTTCAAGCCTGGCTGTCTGGGAAGATAGTATTGCCCTGTATAATAAGAAGGAAGTTCAGAAGAGAGGATGATTGGGGGAAGATAATATGTTCTCCTTTGTATATGCTGAGTTTTAGCTTCCTACAGGGCATCCATTTCTTACAGACAGGAAGACAGGAGCTTGTTGATAGATGAGGAAAGCTCAAAGTGTGGTGGATAAGGTTCTTACAGAATCAATTTAGTACCAGAGAATTCATGTGGTCATAAGGAAATTCACTTTGTGACCTCACATGTTAGTTTCTGGTTGTCTCTTGGGCATATAAATTTGAAATGAAAGTGCAGCCCAGTCTTATTTTCTTCATTTAATAATGCTTATTAACAGCAGCAGTTTCCATTTTTAATTGAAGTGCTACTGGTCCCAGGGATATAAGAAGAGAATCCTAATTGATCCATTTTTCAAGCTTTGCGTTTGTGCTGCCTTCGATATTATCTTTTAATAGCAGATACTCTTTCAGGCTTCCCCCTCCCCCACAGAAAAGGTGAACCCTGCATGCTATAAAAAAGCTCCAGGTATAATCTATGAGATCTTGGCCCTCTGGCAAGAATTTTAAGCTGGTTGAATAGAAAGGATAGGCATAAAATAAAGATTAAAAATATACTTCCAGTATATTATCCTTGCTATAAGATTTGCTTAAGAGGCAATAAGGAAGAGAGAATAGTGAATAGAGTGATCCTGGGAGTCAGAGAGATATGTGTTCATGCCCTCCCGTAATAGCCAGGCTATGTGACCATGGGCAAGTCACTGAACTTCTCAGTGGCTCAGGAAACACTCAATGATTTGTCAACAAGCATTTATGAAGTGTTTATTCTATGTCAGGCACTGTGCTAAGCACTGGAGGGATAAAAAATGGTAAGATTGTACTTGATCACAAGGAACTCAGAATCTAATAGGGGGACATGTAAACCATGATGTTCAATCAAGCCATATAAAGCATGCTAGCATTAGGGAGAGCGGGGGCGGGGGGGGGGCAGCTAGGTGGCTCAGTTGATAAAGCACCAGCCCTGGATGCAGGAGAACCTGAGCTCAAATCCGGTCTCAGACACTTGACATTACTAGCTGTGTGACCCTGGGAAAGTCATTTAATCCTCATTGACCTGAAAAAAAAAAGGCTGGGAAAAGCTTCCTGTAAATGGTAAGAGTTTAGCTGGGACTTGAAGGAAGCCAGGAAGCATTCCAGGCATGAGGAACATCCAGTGGAAAGGTCTAGAGTCTAAAAATGGCGTACCTTGTGAGAGCAATACCAAGGAAGTCTATTCAATCTCAACCTCAGAGTATGGGGAACAGGTGGCTCAAGACCAATTTAAGTAGATTTGAGCAGCATCAGCATGTAAATGATAACTGAATCCCTGGAGGCTAAAGAGATAACTAAGTGAAATCATCTATATAGTGGAGAGGACCTAGCAGAGAGCCTTGTGGGACACCAGCATTTAGAGACTGTGACCTGGATGAAATTCCATCATAGGAGACTGAGAAATAGCAGTAAGATCGTTAGAAGAAGAATCAAAAAGAAGAAGTGTCACAAAAAAAAACAGAGACGAGAATATCAAGAAGAGAGTGACAGTGTCAAAAGCAACAAAGAAGTAAAAAAAGCTTGTGGATTCAAAAACATCTATCATATTTTGCCATTAAGAGATCATTGGTCTCAATTATTGTTATTATTATTATTATTTACAAAAAAGAGACCATTGGGAACTTTGGAAAGAGCCATTTATATTGAATGATGAGGGGTGGCTAACTGGCACAGTGAACCTGACAGGGAACCTGGAGTCAGAAAGATGAATCTTCCTGAGTTCAAATCTGGCCTCAGAAACTTATTAGCTATGTGACCCTGGGCAAGTCACTTTACCCTGTTTTCCTCATCTGTAAAATGAGCTGAAAAAAGAAATAGCCAACTACTCCAGTATCTCTGTCAAGGAAACCCCAAATGGGGCGATAAAGAGTCAGACATGAATGAAAAATTTTCTGAACATACATAATGAGGATAGAAGTCAAAATATAAAGATTTAGGAGAATTTGAAAAAAGGAAGTAGAGGCCTCTATTGTAGATCGCCTTCTGGATGAATTTAGCCACGCAAAAAAAATGGAGATATCTCAGATAATAAACAGCAGAGATATAAATCAAGTTAGGGCTTTCTGTGGATGGAGAAGGAAGACATTGGCATATTTGTAGATAGTAGAGAAGAAATTCATAGAAAGGAAAAGGATGAAGATAAATGAGAGAGTAGGGATGGTAGAGGGGACACTCTGCTGGAGGCAGGAATGGGATGACTTGTGTATATAGAGGAGCTTGCCTTGGCTAGCAGAAGCTTCCCCCCCACCCCGTCATCCCGTGAAATAGGGGTAAAGGAGGAGATGCCTGTGAAAAGTATCTGAGTGACAGGAGATAAAGAAGGGAGAAGAGGGAAGTCTCAGTGAATGGCCTACTTTTTCCCCCCAGTAAAATATGAGACAAGGCTAAGATTAACACTGATTAAACTAGCAACACAAATATGCATTAGGAATGAAGAACTTAAAAAACATGGTATGTTGAAATGAGTACATAGTTTGGGTGTCTTTTATCATTTTAGAGATACTGAATTTTAATGCAGAAGAGAAAATGCAACTTAAATCTTTGAAATCAACTGCTTTTGTGCATATAAGATAAAAATGGAACAAGTAAAAATTCTGAGCAATGTATTATTTTACAAACTTCTGTGATGAGGAAAACAGTGAAATTTTGGATGCTGATGAAAGAAATAGGCTAAAAACATTTAGGGATAACATAGATTATACAACATTAAGAATAACATTGTAGGGACTGACAGATGGTGCAGTGACCCAGGAGTCAGGAGGACCTGAATTCAAATTCAACTGCAGGCATATAATAGCTGCATGAACAAATCACTTAATTCCAATTGCCTACAAAAAGAAACAAACAAAATAAATAACACTTTAATCATGTACACTCTGAAATAAATGACCAGTGCCATGAAATCCCTTCATGATAAATTTAAGAAGGTGGTAGAGAATGTGGTAATACACAGGGGACTATCATACGTAGCCCTTCACCCAAACCAAATATATTGAATAAAAAATTCTATAAACAGAAAGGCCCCTTAGTGCACTTCAAAGAGGTAGCCTGGAGCAATGGGAAGAATTCCAGAAGAAGTCAAAAAAGTTCTGTTTGTGGCCCTTCTTCTTTCTAGCTCTGTGACCTTAGGCAAATTCAATAACCTTTCTAAGTCTTGGTTTCTTCAAAAACTTATGGGGATGTTACTGTATACAATGTTCTTTTGGTTCTTCACACTTCACTCTCCATTATTTTATGTGCCTTTCTATGTTTTTCTAAGATGATTGAGTTCATCATTTTTTATAGCACAGTAGCATTCCGTTATAATCAAATATCACAACTTGTGATACTTGTGAGGGGTATCCCTGAAAATTTTAGCTCTTTCACCACAAATAGAACTGCTGTAAACATTTTAGCATATGCAGGTTCTTTTCCTTTTTCTCTAATCATCTTTAGAAAGAGATCTAGAAGTGGTTTTGCTGGGTCAAAGGGTATAGGCAGTTTAATAATTCTTTGGGCATATTTCCAGATTGCTCTCCAAAACTGCAATATTGTTTTAAGACTGACTTTGAGTGAATGAGTCATTTTGTCTATTATAAATACCCAAATTAACTATAAAGGACATAGGAAGAAAGACATTATGTACAGCTAGAGAAAGAACTGATAAATAGAAGTATATATAGAATAATTTTACATATATATATATACATACATACATACACATATACCTATTTGTGTCTAATCATAGCTATCTCTAGGGTGGCAGGAAGAAAGAAAAAAGGGAAAAAAAGAAATTTATATCACTTTATATTTAAAAGGAGGGGCAACTAGGCAGGATGGTTGATAGAGCACTAGCCCTGGAGTCAGGAGGACCTGAGTTCAAATCTGGGCTCAGATACTTGACACTCGCTGTGTGACCCTGGGCAAGTCACTTAACCCCAACTACCTCATAATAAATAAATAAATAAATAAAAAGTTGAGTGGAAATATAAACAAATAAACAAACAAATGAACAAATAAATAAATTAGATAGCAAACCAATGAATTGATTGATTGATCAGTTAACGAATAAATAAATGGGTGAGTAAGTAGACATTCAGATAAATAAATATATAAACAAGCAGGCAAACAAATAGATAAATAATTAGATAAATGAATGAATGAATGAATGAATAAATAAATAAATGGGTGATTGGCTAGATAAATAAATAAATGGAAGGGAAAACAAGTTGTATTTAACAGATTTTCCATTTCATATGCAATATTATTTTTTAGTATTCTATGTTATAGAAATTCTTGTTTTATTCCATAAATTAAAAAAATAATTATGGGGAAGGACCTTGGTATAACTCAATGTAGGGAGGAAATTTCAGCATTTTCAAGTACAACTCTTCTCACCTTTCTTTATAAGAAGTGCTTTGGGGTGAAGAGATGGGGCTGGGAGTGGAGTATCTGCTTGAGGAGAACATTCTAGGAAAACCTAGAATGCCCTCAATTGACTCAGTGGAATGAATACTCCCACCAGGGAAATGGTTGTTTCTTTGGTCTTTGTTTTTATTTTTAATACTGAAGTATTCTTTCTTGCAATAGACCAGAGTATTAATTAAATGGAAATGGAAATTATAGATCATAGAGAGTATCCATAGATCACACAGCCCATTTTAGATCATACATGACAAATTTAGAGGTTGATGATGTCATAGACATTGTCTAGTCCAGACCTCTCATTTTGAAAATTAGAAAATGGAGATGTGAGGTAGGTTGATGCTTATGGCCACAGAAAGGCAGAAATGAATTTCAAACATGAATACAACTTGACAACAAGTTTGGATGTTAGAGTAAGGAAGAGTCACAAATGATTTGCATTTCAAGGATAGGTAACTTAGGCAAATGGTAAGAGAAATGGTAGAAGAAGACATTGAGAGAAAGGTTATGCTCCAGTTTTAGAAAAATTGAACTTGAGACACATGTGGGATATCCAGAAGTCAATCTCTAGAAGTTGGTGGCATGTGGAGATCAGGGAAGAGATATGGAATAGGAGATAGAAAGAGAGCCACAAAATCAGAGTTCTGGAATAAAGTTGTTTTCTGTTACTAGTAACATAGATCAATACAACCAGAGAGTAAAAGAGAAATGGAGTGAAAGAGGGAGAGATTGGGGATAAAGGAGAAGGATAGAGGAGAGATAGAGAATGAAGGAAGGAAGAAGAAAAAGTAGAAGAGGAAGAAATAAGAAAATGAGGAAGAGAAGGGAAGACTGAGACATCCCCCCATCTTTTATTCTACCGAAAATTTTCAGTGGAATGAAACCATTCTGTGCCCATTTCTGAACTGATTTTAGACCATTTAAATGTGACATAACCTGGAGTTTCATAGCATGACCTGAAATACATTTCTGATCATTGTAATCAAAGGTGTTTTGTTGTTGTTGTTTTGTTTTGTTTTGTTTGCAGGGCAATGAGGGTTAAGTGACTTACCTAGGGTCACACAGCTAGTAAGTGTCAAGTGTCTGAGGCTGGATTTGAACTCAGGTCCTCCTGAATCCAGGGCTGGTGATTTATCTACTGTGCCACCTAGCTGCCCCTGAAATACATTTTCAAAGCTCTATCTTTCAGACAATCAATACACGAATGCAAGTCCTAACAGGATCAAAACGGGAAGAGAGATCCCAAACTAAATTGTTTCTTAGAAAAAAGTGAAGGTGAAAACACCTCCCCTGGACTATCTCTGAGATGGCTAGATGGGAAAGTGATTAGAATGCTGGGCTTAGAGTAAGGAAGGTCTGAGTTCAAATACTGCCTCTGATATACTAGTTGTGTGACCCTGGGCAAGTGATTTAACTTCTGTCTTTCTCGTTTCCTCATCTTTAAAATGGGAATAACAAAAGTATCTATCTCCCAGAGTTGTTTTGAGTATCCAGTGATATAATATTTGGAGAGCACTTAGTATAGTGCCTGAGAAATAGTAGGTGCTACATAAATGTTAGTCACAGAGACAAAGACAATGATGATGACCATGATGATGCCTCACTTCACAAAGTGACGATAGGGCATCATGCATAGACTACAGCATTTGAGGAGTGGTTCAATAAGCTGTGGCTAAAATAAACAGAATTTGGGGGATGGCTACTTAGCGAGAGTGAGCGTTCCTCCACAGGGAGGTGGGGGGGGTGCTATTCAGACCAATCAGCTAAAAGCTGAAGCAAATATAAGATGATCCATTTAAAGCTGGAAGGGACAAAAAAAATACTCTAGCCCAAGCCTCTCATTTTGCAATTGGAGGGGGAAGACCCAGAGAAGAGAAGGAGCTCATATGGAAAGTCACACTGACAACAAAAATTCAGTGATCATTCTCAATAGCTTACAGTGTCTACCCTACACATTTTTTTATTTAATAAATAACTTTATAGTACTCTGAGTTACCACCTCATAACTTTACAATTGGCTAATATGACAAAAAAGGAAAATGATAAATGCTGGAGAAAATGTGCAAAAATTGAAATACTGATGCACTGTTGGTAGAGCTGTGAACTGAGCCAACCATTCTGGAGAACAATTTGGAACTACGCCCAAAAGACTATAAAACTGTGCATACCCTTTTTACCCAGCAATGCCACTACTAGGTCTATATCCCAAAGAGATAGTAAAAAAGAGAAAATGACCTATATATAAAAAAATATTTATATCTGCTCTTTTTGTGGTTGAAGAGAATTGGAAATTGAGGAGATCCCCATCATTTGGGGAATGGCTGAACAAGTTGTGGTATATGAATGTAATAGATTGTGATTTAAGAAATGATAAGCAAATAGATTTCTGAAAACTCTGGAAAGACTTACATGAATTTATGCTGAGTGAAATGAGCAGAACCAAGAGAACACTGTACACAGTATCAACAACATTGTGTGTTGATCAACTGTGATAGACTTGACTCTTCTCAGCAATACAATGGTCCAAGATAGTTCCAAAGGATTCATGATGGAAAATGCTCTCCAAATCCAGAAAAAAAAAAGAATTGTGGAATCTAGATGTAGATTGAACCATACTATTTCTATTTTTTGTTTTTCTTTTTTGAGGTTTTTTTTTTTGCTCTGATTCTTCTTTCACAGCATGACTAATGCAGAAATATGTTTAATGTGATTGTACATATATAAGCTATATCACATTGCTTGCTGTCTTGGGGAAAGAGGGGAGGGAGGGAGAAAAATTTGGAACTAAAAAAAATCTTTACACATAATTGGAAAAAAGATTTAATTTTAAAAAATAAATATATTTGTAGAGATAAGATCAATTATGAAACTTCCAGAAAAAAAAAAGAAAAACTCATAGCCATCTGACTTATTTTGATCAGGTTGCAACTTCTGATGTCAATGTCTCCTCCTCCTTTATCCACTGCAGTCATTCAGTTATTTATTGACAAAATTCATCCAAGAATTAACTTAACAAATGGGTAATGTTAATTTCAGTCACTGAAAAGCAACCAAAAACATCATTACTGTCGAATCCCTGACAGCAGGATGTCTGTTCCAATTAAATAAGTTTGCTATTTCCCAATAAATCAAACTAATGGTTTGCCCTGCAAATGTAAGCGTTAAAATGAATCATTTCAGTGGTATATGTACCATCAGTATTTGGAGTGACACAGCTTAATGACTAAAAATAAATGTTCATTCATTTTACCCTAAACTTTGATATAGGAAAGTTCTGAATCTGGTTAGGCTTCAGTTCAATTCAACAAACATTTACTGAACACCTACTGTGTGCAAAGCAGCACATAGGAAAGGCAGGATGCTCCCCAGCTTTCTACACTAGAGATTTCAGGAGACTTCCTTTTTTGGATGAAATCTGTGACAGACTCTCTCCCTTCCTTCCTCTCCTCTCTACTCTCTCCTCTGTCTCTCTCTCCCCCTCTCCCCCTCTCCCCCTCTCCCCCTCTCTTCCCCTCCCCTTCCCTCCCTCACCCTTTCCCTCTCTCTCTCTCTCTCTCTCTCTCTCTCTCTCTCCCTCCCCCTCTCCCTCCCTCCCTCCCTCCCTCTCTCTCTCTCTCTCTCTCTCTCTCTCTCTCTCTCTCTCTCTCTCTCTCTCTCTCTCTCTCTCTCTCTTCATTGCGTTATCTTGCTCCCACTAGGAAAGCTCCTTCACTTTGTATTATCTAGTATACATTCTCCTATGTATACTTTCTCTGATTTTTGTTTTGCTATGATTCAGGTAAATGGATTTCTTTGCCATTTGCTATGTATGTTCATTGTGAAACTTGTATTTGGTGGGAAAGGGGCCATCTTGAATACAAAGTTTAGGGTACTTCTTCCCACTATTAAAGAAGCAACTCTCAAAAGTTTAGATTGAACCTGAAAACTACATCCCCTAAACTAATGATATTGAAAAGAGAAGAAAGATATAATTCTAGCCTAATAACCTTCCTCCCCCATGCCCCAGTAGAGCAGAGTGGCAAAGCTTTTGGCCCCCATTTCATTCTACCCCCTTCTGGTAGGAATTGAAACGTCCCTTGAAGAAGAGTGGAAGAAGAGAAGGTGAGAGAGGTCTATTCTGCCTTCCTTCAAGCCATATAGCAACATGTTCATGTTACATGTATGTTATCTATGTTTTACTTTCATTGTTCAGTCATTTCTGTCATGTCTGACTCTTTACGACTCCATTTGGGGTTTACTTAGCAAAGACAATGGAGTACATGGCCATTTCCTTCTCCATCTCATTTTACAGATGAGAAAACTGAGGCAAACAGGGTTAAGCAACTTGCCCAGGGTCACACAGTAGGTACTCTTATGATTTCCACTTTATAGATGAGCAAACTGAGGCAGGCAAAAGTGAAGTGACTTGTCCGGGGTCCCACAGTTAGTAAGTGTCTGAGTCCAAATTTGAATTTAGAAATATTCATCTCCTACTGCACCACCTAGATAACCCCCTTTTTAAAATTTTGTCAAATATTTCCCAATTACATTTTAATCTGATTCAGGCAAGACTCAGCAGTTTTATGGACCATGTTTTCAACACCTCTCTTCTATGCCATTCTCTCTCTTACTCTTAAAAATAATATACCTTTATACAGCACAAGTAACTGAGTTCTCAAAGTATATGCCAGTGAAATACAAGTAGTAAAAGGTCCTTCCAGTTTGAAAAAGGTTCAAAGAGAATCTTTTTTTGTTGTTTGTTTGTTTTGTTTTGTTTTGTTTTGGGTTTGTTTGTTTGTGGGGCGATGGGGGTTAAGTGACTTGCCCAGGGTCACACAGCTAGTAAGTGTCTAGTGTCTCAGGCTGGATTTGAATTCAGGTCCTCCTGAATCCACTGTGCTACCTAGCTGCCCCCTCAAGGAGAATCTTAATGAGTGTGTGGACAATTGGGGCTTTGCCCCAGGGTACCGCCAGCACTTTTAGTCCTTCAGAAGTATAGAATCAACTGAACTTGGCATCTGCTCATTAGAAACACTTATTTAAAAAGGTGAAACTTCCAGCTGAGGTCTTCCTCATATTCCAAATTTGTGCCACAGTATGAATGAAATTGATGGATGAATAGCATTACATCAGTTTTTACTGCGTGCCAGTCACTGTACTAAGTGCTACCAATCCAAATACAAAGTTGAGGCAGTCCGTGCCCTCAAGGAAATTACATTCAAACTGTTGAGGGAGTGGTGGCCAGCAGTGTTTTGAACTGGGAAGGTCAAGGGATGGTATGGGAGTTGATTAATATACCCTTTTAGGAAGCAAAAGTAGACTTGATTTGATTATGATTCCCAGAGTAAGAGATAGAAAGTAAATATTTGTGCATCAGTGACAGGGTGGATGGTAAAGGGAATAGAGTGGATGGTAGAATGAGAGGAGAAGCAAGGTCTGTTTGTTGTTTAATCATTTTTCAATCTTTGTGACCCCATTTGGAGTTTTCTTGGAAAAAATACTAGAGTGGTTTGCCACTTCCTTCTCCAGTGCATTTTATAGTTGAGGAAACTGAGGTAAACAGGGTTAAATGGCTTGGCCAGGATCACACAGCTAGTGGGATTTCAACTCAGCAATTACTGACTCCTGGCCAGACATTCTATTCAGTGTACCACCTAGCTGCCCTAGGCCTAGTCTGAGGTCAGCTAAATATAGTAGGTGGTACGACTTGATGCTTACTCTCATATCAATCAGGACAGGTCAGTCCCAGGTTATGAATTCCAAAACTGGGTAGATGAACTCCCTCAGCATCCCCGGAGGTCCAGTGATCCATAGAGAAACAAGGAGAATCTCAAGAAAATGGCAGGAATGAAGGACAAGAGGAGGTGTGAAATATTTGAGAGACTGTTTCTTGTCCTTTCCCTTTTGCATTTATTATCTCAGATAAAAGGCCAGTTGGTTATGACTGTGGCTTCAAGTAGGCCTTAGCCACAGACTGTGTCTCTTCTTCAAGCAACAGGCCGAGTTCAAAGAGATTCACCATTGTGTTGGCCACAGGGTGAAGATATAATGGTTTTCCCCCAACAGACCTCAAGGACTATCTATTAAGTGAGAGAGGAGCTGCAATCTGCAGCAGTGAAGGGAGCACCTACACCAATAAAGTCATAAATTATAATTATAATATAGCCAGAACTTTAAGATATGCAAAGTGCTTTTTGAATATTATCGCATTTTATCCTCACAACAACCCAGGGTGGTAGGTGCTCATGTGATTTCTATTTTATACTGTATTGTGTTCTATTACATTCTATTAGATTATATACATATCTGTTATATTAATATTATATACATAATATTATTTCTATGATACAGATGAGGAAACTGAGGCAGGCAAAAGTTAAGTGATTTACCCTGGAGTCACGGAGCTGGTAATTCAGGTTTTCCTCGCCCTAGACCCATTGCGATTGTTGCTGTAATGAAATAAAAGATCCTTGCTCTAGCCTTCTCACCTTACAGATGAAGAGACTGAGGCCTAGAGAGGTTCAGTGAGTTAGACAAGGTTATAAAACTAGTAAACAGCAGAGGTAAAATTTTAACCTAGGTTTTCTTACTCCAGGGGCAGCTAGGTGGTATAGTGGATAGAGTGCCAGGCCAGGAGAAAAGAGGACTCATCTTCCTGAGTTTGATTCTGGCTTCAGAGACTTACTCACTGTGTGACCCTGGGCAAGTCACCTAACCCTCTTTGCCTCAGTTTCCTCATCTGTAAAATGAGCTGGAGAATCAAATGGAAAAACCAATCTAGTACCTTTGCCAAGAAAGCGCCAAATGGGGTCACAAAGAGTTGGACATAACTAAAAGATGCCTTGACAACAGTAACAACTTCTCACTCCAAATTCCATATGATTCCCAATGTACCATGCAACCCCTCCCAGGTGGTATTATCCCGTTTTTATAAAGAAGGAACCTGAGAATTGTTCATGCGGCAATTAGTGACAGATTCAGGACTTAATTCTGGCCCTCCTGACTCATATTCATCAAAAGTTATTATTATTGTTGTGTGCATATGAGGTTTGGGTTTTGCTTATTTGTTCAGGAGATATAATAAAGGCTAGTCTCACCTTCCCATTACACAGTTTCCATATGGAAAATATTTTCTGGGCCAGTGCGTTAATTTAGATACAAAAGCAGTCTTAGCATGTTGGTTACTACCAACAGTCTTGCTGGTTTCCTAGAGCAGGTCACCAAGTTCCAAAGCAATCAGGCTGATTTTTTGGGAATCCTCTGGGCCTCGCCAAACATTAGATCAACATGGTTTGGATAGCACATAACTCACAAGCTTTCACGGCAGATTCAGGCTTCCTTTGGTCTCCTACTGAATATAAATGAATGGATCCCCTCATGGTATCTCTCTCTGCAACATCCTGCACCCAGGTTCAAAAAAACTATACCAGGACAATAGGGAGGAAGTGTACAAGTTTGTATGAAACAGATCTTTTTTTTTTTTTTTTCAGTGAGGCAATTGGGGTTAAGTGACTTGCCCAGGGTCACACAGCTAGTAAGTGTTAAGTGTCTGAGGCCGGATTTGAACTCAGGTACTCCTGACTCCAGGGCCCGTGCTCCATCCACTGTGCCACCTAGCTTCCCCAAAACAGATCTCTTCTTACCACAACCCCCAAGAGAGTTCAGTGGATGAATAGCTCAATAGACCAAAGAAAAGACTTCCTAACAATTAGAACTTTCTCAGGAGGTAGTGGACTGGAGGAATGCAAATAAAGGATGCATGACTACTTAAAAGGTTTGCTGTACTGGGAATAGAAGTCCTCTGAGGTCCTTTCCACCTCAGATTCTCTAAGTCTGCATGACATGGCCATCCCATGTGAGTCCACATTCCACATTTTTGCTGATCTCCCAAAGAAATCCAAAGGCCTCCTTTGGTTTCCTCTTTTCCTCCAGGCACAGCCTTTGTTTTCTTCTATACTCCTACGTGTGAAATAAGCCTTTTAGATCCGGCTGCTGTCCTTTTAAAATTCACCTTTCTATATGCTTTCTTAATTCTGTTGATGTCATTTTACCACCTCTGGTGAAGGGCTGACTGAGCAGTCTTTATTATAGAACAGAACTGCTTACTCCTTATAAAGGGCCAATTAACTGATTTCATGTTTGATAAGTGAAGCAGTTATGCATCTCTCTCCTTCTACCAAGCCATTATTGAAGCTATTAGCTACAAATATTCTGTGATGGAATTCAGTTCTTTTTCATTTTCTTTCCTCTCTCTGGTCTAAATGCTAGTGAGTAGGGAACAGAAAGAAAGATGAGGCAAGGCCAGCCACAAAAATACTCCATGTACCATATAATATGCTTCTGAATAGCTTAAAGTTAAGCCACTAGTTATCCTGTCTCCACAAAACCTCCAGCTTCTGTCCTCTGCTCTCACATGCTCACTTTCACTACTGCCCTCACTTCAGCTCCTTCTTACTCCTCACATAAATTATGTCAATGGCTTTCTAATTGGCCTCCTTGCTTCCAGTGCCTCCCCCTCTCTAAGCCATCCTCCACTTTGATGCTACAATAATTATTCTTTTTTTTTTGGCTGGGCAATGAGGGTTAAGTGACTTGCCCAGGGCCACACAGCGAGTAAGTGTCAAGTGTCTGAGGCTGGATTTGAACTCAGGTCCTCCTGAATCCAGGGCCAGTGCTTTATCCACTGCACCACCTGGCTGCCCCCTACAATAATTATTCTAAAGCACAGTTCTGGCACACAATAGGTGCCTAATAAATGCTAAGTGACTGAGTGAGTGAAAAGTCTGACCAGGTCACTCCAAGGCTCAAAAATCTTCTGTGGTTACCTCTTGTCTGGGTTGGTTTTATATGCCCTCCCTATTGAGTCTTAACTTCCCAGCCTTGTCCCATACCACTCCCCATCATGAACATTCTAGCCAAAGTGGATTGGGAGACGTTCCCTGAACTCTATATTTTGCCTCTCCCAGTGTTCATTTAAGTCACTCCCCAAGACTTAGAACCTTTGTCTCACTTTGTTGCTTAAGTCATGCGTCACTCTCTGCGGGATGCCTTCCCTTCCCTCCTCACCAACCAGGTGTTAAAGCTCATTCCCTCATGAATTTTGCTCATTCTTTTCATAAACACACACACACACACACACACACGCACGCACGCACGCACGCACGCACACACACCTTCCAACCATCTTTTCCCCAATTACTTTGCCCTCTAAACTAGAAACCATCCCCTGCTATCCACTTTGTATACAGAGCTCTCACCCTGACAGCACCATTCCCTTCACTACCACGACTGTCAAGTGGCAAGTGCTTTGAGTAGCCCAATATATCTAGCAAATTCCTAGGCAAGCTTTGTTCTGTCTGCTGGCCATCTTGCAGGCACCTTCCATCTTCCACCACTTTGTAATTCTGGAACTAGAATTAAATCAATATTATGATTGTTACTAGAAAGAGTATGTAAATGTATACCTGCTATGTCTCCCCTTACCATACTTGTAACTTTCCAAACCAAGTTACCCATCCTTGCTCACCAAATCCATGATGTGTTGCCTCCTGCAACTGTATTAAAATATAAGTTTGGGGGAAGCTAGGTGGCACAGGGGATAAAGCACTGGCCCTGGATTCAGGAGGACCTGAGTTCCAATCTGGCCTCAGACACTTGACACTTACTAGCTGTGAGACTCTGGGCAAGTCACTTAACCCTCACTGCCCTGCAAAAATAAATAAATAAGTAAATAGATGGATGGATGGATGGATGAATGGATGGATGAATGGATGAATGAATGAATAGATAGATAGATAAAAGAATATGTTTTGGGGGATAAGAAATTGTCTTCACTTATGTAGTTATATTTCCAGGATGGAGCACAATATTTGGCATACAATAAGAACTTCATAAGTTTACTTTTTGATTCATTCATTCAGTTCATTCATTCATGTTGTATTCCTACAGCAGATGGGGGATAATGGCTGTTTCACTTTTTTCTTTGGATCCCCAATGTCTAGAGGCAGCATGTCTTACTGAGTAAAGAGTTGGCATCTTAGCCAGGAAAGGCCTAGGTTTAACTTCAGCTTCTGAATCATACTGGCTAGGTGACCCTCTGCAAGTGGTCTAAGCAACTATTTAAGACAATAAGTTGCAAAGAAGGTGCTGCCTTGAGTGGGTAAATGGAATATCTTCATCTTGGAGCCAAATTATGAAGAACTTTAATTGTCAAAGAAAGGAGGCAGTTGTCATTGTTGTTATTCTTGTTGTTTTAGTTCTGGTTCTTTTCTTGTAGGCAAGGGGGAGTCACTAAAACTTTTTAATGATGGGAGTGACATGGGACAAACTGGTTTTAGGAATTCTAGTCTAAAAGCTGTGTTGTGGGTATACTAGAGAGAGGAGAAGTCTTTTGGCATTCCATGAATCCCAAGGCAGTACTTGAGTTGTTTGTCCTTCATCCTATGTTCTTGACACATTCCTGGAGTATCTGCTTCTTCCAATGTACATCTCCTATCTAGTGCTTCTTCTACCCTTTCTTGAGTGTAGGCCATCATGGAGAATATGTTCCAGTTGATAAATACTGGTATTTATTTATGGATAATAAAGATCACAGTTGCCAAGTCCAACAGAATAGTGGGATGAAGCAAAACAAGTCATCATGTGGATGAAAGTATCCTTGGTTCATCTTCTAATTTGAGATGAGTGTTGGGTCTGTTAGTAAAAAGGAATGGAAGGAAATATAGGAATCCTTACAACCAAGTCTGGTGAGCACAAGAGGACCCTTTTAGCTGGGAGGAGAGAAACAAAAGCAAAGATTCATCTTTATTGTGCTCCTTAATTCTGTGTAAATGAGTTTTATGCTACATTTACTATGCCAGATAGCCACTTTGTCTCTAGGTAGGGCAAGAACTTTCATACTGATTCTCACTAATTATCACAAAACTAAACACCACAAACTGAGTAGGAACTTGTACTGTTTTAGAGACTTATTTTAACCTTGGTCTTAGAGTCTTGGCCTTGCCTTTAGAATGATCAGAAATTGATTGGTCACAGCTATCACACATGTTTCTGTAGGCATGGATTAAATGGAAATGAAGGTAAATGTTTCCTTCTAGTTTTTTTCTTCTTAGACATATATTAAAGAGTAGAAGAAGCCAGAAGCCATATAGACCTTCAGACACTAATATAGAATTATGTCTACACACACAAATATATATACATACATACACACACATATATTTGTATAGGCATATATGTGTGTGCATGTATATATATATAATAAATATGGGAGATACATCTTATATAACATATATAGACACCTATATAATAGATATACATATAAAGTATGTGTGTGTATATATATATTTTTTGTTACTCAAAGCACTATAGTCTCCTGTTTAAAAAAAAAAGAAAACTACTTTCCTCAGGCTCCTAATTTGTTCCTATTCTACATCCCTGATACAGTGCCTGGTACCCACTATGAACTTAGCAAGTGTTTAATGATTGATTGCTACAGTTCCCCATGGTAGAGTGGAAAGAACACTGGCCCAGGAGTCAAGTGACCTGGGTTCAATTATCTTCTCTTGTGTTAATGACTGATGTGACCTTGAATAAGTCCGTTAATCTCTTTGAGCCTTAGTTTACTCATCATTGACATTCATGCAAGTGACTCTATGTATCCCTTTTTTGCCTTTGTCAAAAATGTCCCCATGCCAGTGTGATAAAAGAATGGGATTTGGCAGACACCCAGGGGCCCCACTTGAAGATTGATTTAGAATTGATTGAATTGGGTGAAACTGAGAAACTGACTGAGTATCTACTTAAGACTGATTAAATTGAGACCACGCCTGGCTGGCCCTGAGTGGGGTGTTGTTCTCAGAGGCTGTGGACTACTACATCAACAGGAGAACACCCTCAACCAATCAGCTTAAAGTACCTCCCCTTTCAGGGAAGGAGAGAGGAAGTAGGAAGCAGAGGCTGGCTTGCTGAATCTCTCTCTCTCTCCCTTCGTCTGGAACTGGCTTGGTGGTGGGAGATTCAGAACAGGAGTGCTTCCCCTTTCTGTCCAGGACTTTGGTGTGGTTAGGGACTTCATGTGGACTGCTAGGAAAAGCAAGGGTTTCTCTCTGGTTATACCAACTCTCTTCACTAACTTCTAATGCACTTTAATAAATCCTTAAAAACTTAAACTCTTCCTGAATTTATCAGTGATTTTAGCCAGCTTCTTGCCAAAACTGGGAGGGGGGGCGGAGGTTAGGACCCACATTTAGATTTTAAACATCACACCTGAAATATTCTCTTTCTTCTTAGTATCTTTAGTTCTAGTCAAGTATTAACTCCTACATGAGGCTATTCTTGATTTGCCATCACTCCAAAAAAAATGACACTGAAGTAACCTTTTGCATATGTTTTTGCAGTTGCATGTATGTGTGCCCATGTATACATACGTGGCACATATATGTACTATAATGTACATATATGAGTGAGGTGAGAGATAATAGCATGATCAGACATGTTTTAGGGAGATCACTTTGGCAGCTGAGTGGCTGATGGATTAAGTGGGGAAAGAAATGAGGCAAAGCAGCCAATGATTCAGACAAGAAACAATGAGGGTCTGAGCTAGGGTTGTGGCAAAGGGAGCAGAGAAAAGGGGGCAAATACAAATGATATTATGACGGTTGGAACAAAATTTGATGAGAGATCATATAAATAAAGTGAATGAGAGTGAGTAGTTGAGGACAGAACTGAGGTTTTGCACCTAGAAAACTCAGAAGTTGACATGTCCTCAGTAGGAGTAGGGAAAGAGGGAAGGATAACAAGTTCAGTTTTGGACACACTGGTTTTCAGATGCTTATGAAACACCCAGTTTTGAAAAGGTTAATTCACATTTTTTACTGATGTGCATGATATATGAAAAGCAAAGTAGGGGATGACCTCTAGTATATCAGTTAAACTTGTCTGAAGAAATCATGGGAAAATATGGATGAGAATTGCACAGGGATGAGAGGTTGCAAACCCATTGTGCTCCATACCATTGCTTATGCTGATGAAATAATGAACCATTAAAGGGAAGACAGGAAATGTGGTATCTTGGGAATGTATTGGACTTGTAATTGGGAGACACTAGTTGAGTATAGCTCTGCATCTCACTAGTTACATGGTTCTTTTGTTGTTGTAGTCATGTCCAACTCTTTTTGACCCCATTTGGGGTTTTCTTGGCAAAAATAATGAAGTGGTTTGCCATTTCCTTCTCCAGCTCATTTTAAAGATGAGGAAACTGAGTCAAACATAGTTAAGTCCAGGATCACAGAGCTAGTTCATATCTCAGACCAGATTGAAACTCAGGTCTTCCTGACTCCAGGTGCAATGCTCTCTCTGCTATGCCACCTAGCTAAACTACTTAAACTCTATGAAAAGGTATTTATTGTTAAGCACCTACTAGCTACTTCATAGCCTCATATTTCTGCAACAAAAGAAGGATTTATCAAGTACCTACTACATCCTATGCACAGCATTAGATGCTAAGGAATAAAGACAAAAACAAAACAATCCCTGAGCTCAAGGAGTTTATATTCTATGAGAAAAACAATATATGTGTGCATACATACATAGATAAATATACACACACATATATACATAGATAAGTAACTTGATTTTTTAAATGCATGAATGTAAAGTAATATTGAGATGTGGGCACTAACAAATAGGGGCATTAAGAGAGGCATTCTTTTTTTTTTTCTTTTGGACAGGGCAATGAGGGTTGTTAAGTGACTTGTGCAGGATCATACAGCTAGTAAGTATCAAGTGTCTGAGGTCATATTCAAACTCAGGTCCTCCTGAATCCAGGGCCAGTGTTTTATCCACTGTGCCACCTAGCTGCCCCCAGGAGTGGCATTCTAAAGGGTTCTTTCCAGTAAACAAGATACCCAATATCAGAAAGACCCTTGACCTTTCACTCTACTTCCTTCATCCCTATGGGGTTCATGCTCAGTTGGTTATCAAGTATTCATGATTCCTCTTCCACAACCTCTCTCATGTCCATTCCCCTTTCCTCTAGTCACACCAACCCAATATCCAAACAGCTGCCAGATTTATTTTTCAACGTATATGTATGACTATGTAAATAATCAGTTCAAAAAATTCCAATAGCCCACTAGGATCAAAGAAAAATGACTCCTTGTGAAATTTAAGAGCCTTAGCAATCTGGCTTCAGCGCATCTTTCCCAAGTTACTTTCTATTTCTCCCCTTCACACACTCTTCATCCTAACCAAAATAAACAATCCTTGATGTTTTTCACAAATGACATTCCACTGCTTATTCCTGTGCTTTTGTATGGACTGTCATCAATGCTTAGAACACACTCTTTTTACAGGTGCCTCTAAGAAGCCCTAACTTACTTCAAAGGTCATGCTACATTCTACATGAAGCCTTTTTCCCCCTACCCACAGCTGCTAATGAACCCAAATGGCTTTGTATATATATTCTGTTTACTCCTATGTGTGAATGTTATTTCCCTTGATAGAATGTAAGCACCTTGAAGGTAGGGAATTTCATTTTTGTCCTTATTTCTCAACCACCTAACACAATGCCTAAAACTTAGCAGGCTCTTAATAAATACTTAATTAATAGATTATTGTCAAAGTTTCCCTATCTGTTAAATGTACATAATACCTACTTACTTGTCCTACCCATCAGAGAGGGATGTTGTGAGGATCTTGAAATAAAAAATGTAAAAGTGCTTCAAAATTGAGAAATCATGTGGAAATATAAGATATTATCATCATTCATAGAAGGTGCATAGATTTGAGCCTGCATTCACTTATCAGTGGTGTAGAAAATCAATGAATGAGGACTAAGTCATAAATTAGTGAATCTGATTAATAGTTTATAAATGGGTGGAAGAAATCTTATGATTTTCCTGGCATTATATTAGATTTTTCCACACACACACAGAGTGAAGACAGGGAGACAGACATTGCCAGAAGCAGAGAGTCAGGCAACTTTATAATGGCTGGGAAGACCTGCTTTTAGCCATCAAGTTCTAACATTCCTATTTTATTCTGCATTTCTATTAATGCAAAATAAAAAGGAGTCCATTATTTCTGGGAATTTCAAGGAGAATGCCCACTAGGCATTTTGAAATGAAGTGGACTATTCTGTTTTTACTTTAAATCAGAAATATGCTTAAGGAAGTCACACAGGAAAAAAAAAAGTTGATTATAGACACAGTTATAGTGAAGGCTAAAGGTTCATATATATATATATATATTTGTAATTAAGGTTCTCCTTTTTTAGCAGCTACCCAATTTTCTGCCATGCATTGTTTCTGTTTAGCTATTATATAGTGAAAACACTCTCATTTTGGAAAATGTCCTTTGTTCAAGGTTTTCAATTGCATGAATAACATTCTAGTGAAATAGAAATATTTCTATGGTCATGGAACCATTTGTTTAACAAGTTGACTTAGATCTACACCACTTGAATAAAAACATCTTTCAAACATCAAAATGTTAACATACAATTAAATTAATACCTTTGGCATTTTTTCTAGTATATTACCAAAATATTTCTGCAAATATCAACTGTACTATTATCAAAAGGTTCAGGATTTCAAGCAACAGAGTAAGCTTAACTTACCTCTCTTAAGCCAACTACTAAACTTATTCAGTAATATACAAACCATATGTACATGTTCATATGTAAAGGATACAAGGAGATATGCACATTATTTACATTATTTTGCCCACTTCACTATCTCCTGCTGGGTGATAGAGAAATGAAGCTGCATTATGTAACTGATCTCCAAAGATTATTCTTAGCCAAACAAATAGTCTGACCATAGCAGAGATTTTTGAGGGAATGGAGTTTGTGCTGAGGTAGCAAATGGGGTTACTAATCTTTGATAGATCTGAAAAAAGCAAATCACAGGGATTTGTTGAATTCCTTTGGAATCATTGGCTACATTCATGAATATTTTTAATAGCCAATCCACCAATCAGCATTCATTAAGTACTTACCCACGTACCAATGATACAGTGACAAGAAAGAAATGGTCCCTTCTGTAACGATTGGAATTACGCCACCTGCTGGAGACTTACATAGAAGAGTTCCGCCCATGAAGCGAAGGTCTTTGAAGGCAAGACCAGGAGTCTTTTCTTTGGCGTCAGGAAGTGACATTGGCTAGTGGGAGGAAGAAGGAAGAGACTAGCGCTCTGTCTCGGGCTTTTTTCCTTTGGACTCTGGTGGAGAGTGGAGCTACAAATGCCCTCTCCCTTTAATAGATAGGAATCTAGGCCTTTTCTTCTCTCTTTACCAAATTCTTATTCTCCTTAATAAATGCTAAAAAGCCTAACTCTTGCTAAAGCTTATAATTTATTGGCGACCACTCATAAGACATTTTAGACAGAATAGCTAGAATTTTAGTCCTTAACAGATGGCAATCACAAGAATTTTAGCCCTTAACACTTCACTCAAGAAGCTTACATCTACTGGGGGAAAACACGTGATAGATAGGCATCAGGCGGACAAATGGATAGACAGATGATAGATAAAGATAGACCTACAGACATTTTTATATATATATATATATATATATATATGACATATATAATAGATATATAGATAGATGATGAGGATGTAGATAGATAGATGGATGAATGATAGAAAGACAGACAATAGGTATGATAGAGAGAGGGAAAGGAAGAGAGACAAAGACAGAGACAAAAGGAAAAATAGATATCTAGTAGATGTATAGGTAGGTGGATCAATATGTAGAAATAGATAAATGATAAATAGAGGTATGGATGGATGGATATATGTAGATATATGAACTGATAGGTAGATAGATGAACAGATAACACATTAATAGACATAGATCCAAAACATAACCTATACAGTAAATATAAGGTAATTTTTATGAAAAGAAGACTCTTGAACTGAGTTTTGAAGGAAGCTGAGTATTTTAAGAGATAGAAGTAAGGCTGGAAGGCATTCCAAGTATTGGGGGAAAGTTATGCAAAAATGAAAGACAGGAGATGGAAGGTGTGTGCAAATTATATATAAAAGGTGTGTGATTTAAAATTCTAAATGTGGGTTCTAATCTGTCCCCCCAGTTTTGGAGGATACTGACTAAAATCACTGACAAATGAGTTTAGGTTTTTTAAGGGTTTATTGAAAGATAGTAAAAGAAAGAGAAAGATTGAGAACAGATTTCCTATAGCCTGGTAATCCTCATCTTCCTAAACCTCTCACTTCTGAAGTCCTCTGCCACCATGCCAAAGTCTCCAACCCAAAGAGGAAGTGCTTTCTCACCAGTGTCTGCTTCCTCCTTCATGTTCCCCTCCCAGAAATGGGAGGTTCTTCAAGCTGATTGGCTAGTGTCATTAAAATTCATTGGTTCACTGGACCCGTAGGTGGTCTCAATGTAAAGTTCCAGTTTTTAGCTTCTAAGAACAATACCTTCTTAAGTACCCTTAAGTACCAGCCAGAAGTCCTTACAATCTAGTAAGCAGTCCACAGTAAGTCGCCTTATCCAATTCAATCAGTTTAAATCAGTCTCCAAGTGGGCCCCTGAGTATCTGCTAAATCTCATCTATCACATTCCATTATCTTGACACATTCCCCTCTTTGTTTCTTCTAGGAACAGGGTGTTCCTTGATGAATCACACCCTATTCTAACAAACAATATGTAAATAACAATATAGGAAAAGAAGAAAGAGGAAATTTTGTCCTGAGGGGCAGTCCCTCATGAACCGGCACTTTGAAACTGCCTGCAGAGGGGGGGCCTCTACAAAGGTCTGTAAAGGTAGACACAGGCCAGATTACAAAGTGGTTTGAATGCCAAATAAGTTTGCCATGATAAAAAATACAGAACAAAAGTGGGTCAATGACAGCCTTGAATTACACCCAAAGTCATGCTAGCTTTCTCTATATCTCTATATCTTTGCCTTTTGGGGCAAAGGAGGTCTGGTTTAAATGATGTGAACAAAATCTTGGAAAGACCCACATGAACTGAGGCAGAGAGAAATGTACTATATACAAAATAACAGCAATAGTGTAAGATGATCTGCTGTGAAGGACATGGTTATTTTCAGCAATGCAATGATCCAATATAACTCTCAAGGACTTATGGAAATTGCAATCCATCTACAGAGAAAGAACTGATGGTATCTGAAAACAGATTGAAGCATTAATTTTTTCCTAGTTCCTTACTCTGAAGTTTTATTTTTGTCTGTTTTCTTTCACAACCTGGCTACTGTGGAGATGTGTTGCAGGACTTTTCATGCATAACTTATATTGAATTGCTTGAGTTCTTGGGAATAGGGGGGTGGGGAAGGAGGAAGAAAAGTTGGAAAACAAAGTTTTAAAACATTGATGTCAAAATTTGTTTTTACATGTAATTTGGAAAATACAATTCTAAACAGAACAAAAAGTTTGTGGTGCTAACCAACCCACACAATTGATGCTATCAGTGCAAATATTTGTGCATTTTGTTAACCTGTTGAAATCTCATTCAGTAATGAAAAAACTACTAGTTGAAACAATGGAGAGAGAGCTGAACCTGGATTCAGAAAGACCTCAGTTCAAATCTAGCCTCAGACACTTACTGTGGGAAGTCACTTCACCACTGTCTCAGTTTCCTCGTCTGTTAAGTGGGCATGATAGTAACACCTACCCCACCCCCAGGTTGTTCTGAAGATCAAAAATATTTGTAAAGCATTTTGCAAACCTTAAAGTACTATAGAAATGCTGTCACTTAACCTGAATTGCCTTACCAAAAAAAAAAAAAAAAAGAAAGAAAAAGAAAGAAAAGAAAGACATGCTAACTGTTATCATCAAGTTAGACTCCTGAAAATTGTGTTGCTGTACAATTCCATTTATCACAATCTGCATTTCTAGAGCCCTTTAATCTTTACTTACATCTTTCCTTGCAACAACTCTGGGCTAAGTAATACAAGGATTATTGTTTTCCTTATTTAACAGAGAAGAAAGTTAAAGATAAGAAGGTTGGGATTTTTTTTTCCCTCCATAGGGTCACAGACCTAGCAAGTGTAGACAATAATAACTTGTAAAATGGAAAGAACATTAGTTTTGGCATCAGACTAAACAATTTCAAATCCTGTCTGTCACTTACTCTGTGACTTTAGGCAAATCTGTTAACTTCTCTGAATCTCAATTTTCTAGGCTGCAAAATAAAGGGATTTGTCCAATTCCTTCCACTTATGGATCTACCATCCTACTGTGTGGTCTTAGGTAAGTCACATGGTCTCTATTCCTTCATCTATAAAATGAAGGCATTAAACTAAATAATCTCTTACCTTTTTTCTTCCTCTAAATTCAATCATTCAACAATTACCAGAGACGGGATTTGAATTCAGATCTCCTGAAGCCAAGGAAAAAAAATATTAACAAGTCAACTTGAATGTTTCTTTTTCTTAATGGCTTTCATAATATTGGTTTTACACAGAAGAAAACATAAGTTAAAGCAGGAAATCAACCAATGAACTCAGGGAAAAATGGTCATCTTCCAATTTGCCAATGAGTCAACCATCTCTGTAAAGTGTTTCATCAAAAAGTTATGATTTGTTAGTCTTATTTTTTCATCTTGGAGTTAGGTTACTGGAAAATGATTTTTTAAAATAAATACATTTACATACAAATAAATAAAACACTAAGGACTGTGCTTGACCACTTACTGAGCCCCAGTGGACGTAGCCAGGTGGAGAAATGAATGGAACATAAGGTTTGAAGTCAAGAGGATCCAAGTTCAAATCCCACCTTTGGTACTTACTCTCTTAACCTTTCTGGGCCTCAGTTTCCTCATTTGTCAAAAGAGGAGTTTATATGTGATGGCTTTGAAGGTCACCTCTGTCTCTTAATCTTTGATCCTATAATACCATATACACATTCAGGACCACTGAAGCATAGTCACCAGGCCACTGGCAGATACAGTGTCACAGTCTTTCTAGAACTAACTTTGAAAATCTGGTCAGCAGGAAGCTGAGGAGCAGACTGCAGGATGCTCAGGGACATTGCCCCTGGCCTTGGGCACAGTGGGGGGGGAAACCAGAGTCAGAAGTCAATAGCTGACATTCTCAGCACACCTGCCGACTCATCCTGGGAAGCCTT